>NW_004524719.1:547454-548348 GCF_000260255.1 Octodon degus
TTCTTCTATACAGCATATTGTTGGATTTTGTTTCCTAATCCACTGTGCCAGTCTATTTATCTTAATTGGTGAATTGAGTCCATTTACATTGATGGTTGTAATTGAGATGTATTGACTTAGGATTGACATGTTATTTAGCTGTTTTTGTTTAGTCCTTTTTTCTCCTGTGTTTAATTCTTTGCTGCATTTAGTGGGTTCCTTTTGTTCTTGTTCGTGGAGTTCTGATCATTTTGGTTCCTCTCTAAAATATCTTTCAGTAGTCTGTGCAGGGTTTTCCATCATGAAATTCTTGAGTTTTCTTTGTCATGGGAGTATTTCACTTCTCCATCAGTCTTGAAAGGGAGTTTTGTAGGGTATAGTAGTCTGGGCTGGAATTTGTTTTCATAGAGGACTTAAAGTACTCTGCTCTATGCTCTTCTTGCCTTCATGGTTTGTGAAGAGAAGTCTGACATTATTCTGATGGTTTTCCTTTGAATGTAATCTGCTTCTTTTCTCTAGAAGTTTTCAGTATATTATTCTTGTGCTGGATTTCTGGGAACTTGACTATTATATGTCTCGGTGTGTTTTTCATTGAATTGAGTTTACTTGGCGTTCTGTATGCTTCAGTTACCTGAATGTCAGATTGTTTCCTCATATCTGGGAAGTTTTCTGCTATTACTTCTGCCCATATTCTTTTTATGCCATCTGTATTGGCTCCTTCTTTCCCATTGGTGCCTATTAGTTTCACATTGTTCATCTTTGCATCATCTTGCAGGTGATGGATTATTCTTTCCTGCATCCTTGTTGTTTTTAAGAGATCCTTTCTTACCTTTTCGCTAGCTGCACCAGCATCTTCAAGATCTGAAACTCTGTCTTCACATTCACTTAAGCGGTTTTGCAAGTTTGTGATTGAGA
>NW_004524719.1:548688-549511 GCF_000260255.1 Octodon degus
GATCTACAAAGTTTGAATTTATCCTGCTGTGCCTGGCTTGGGTCTGGCTGCTGTGCTCAGCTCCTTCCTGTTGCAGCCCTTGGGAGAGAACCTGTTGTGGCCCCCTGGCAAGATCTTCTGCTCTTGGACTAGCTGGGTGTTCTCTCCCCTATTTTCTCTGCAGGTACTGCAGCTGCAGAGTTTCACCTCAGGCCTGTATGCCAAGTCTGAATGGGACAAGGCAGTGTAGGAGAGGGGAAGCTCTCCCACACAGTCACTAGGCCTGGGCTTGGGTTGGATCTGTGGGTCCCGAGAGTGCAGCAGAAGTTCTCACTCACTCAGTGGGGTTGTGTGTGTGTGGGTGCTCTGGAGTGGTGGAGGGGTCCTGAGGGCATGGTGGAGGTTCTCACTCATGTGGCATGCCTGGGTTTGGACTGGAGATGTCCAGGGGTGCAGGGTATTTGGAAGCTCTCCCACTCACTCACCAGGCCTGGGCTTGGGTTTGATCTTGGGGTCTCAAGAATACAGCACAAGTTGTCATTCACTTGGTGGGCTTACAGGGTGCTCCAGAGTGGTATAGGGGGTTCCCAAGGGCTCAGCAGAGGGTCTCACTCTTGTGGTGCTCTTGGGTTTGGACCAGAGAGGTCTGGGGGCACAGGGTAGCTCTATTTATTTATTTTAATTTTAGGAAAGATTTACAGGGTGTATGTATATAAAGTAGATTGGACTGCTTGTCATCCACCTGTTTACAGCCTCCCACGAGCTGGGATTGCAGGCATGTCCCACCACACACAGTCTCCATTGCCCTCTCAGCATGCCCTGGGGGTGGGGCCAGCACCCAGGC
>NW_004524719.1:550151-552660 GCF_000260255.1 Octodon degus
CCTTTTCACTTTTCCTTTTAACCAAAATTACTACATTCAAGAAATTATTTTCTAATTCACTGTCTATTGTAACAGTATAGAAATCAGGTCGATTAACTTATCTCACCAAATATCTTTTTTAATACTTGGCAAATTAAGCATCTTAAAGTACAGTGATTTTATTAAACAATAACCCAATACAGCATTTAGTTTCTGATTTTAGTATTCATTTTTTATGTATTTGCTTAATTTTGATAGCAAATAATATGTGAAGTCAATAGCGATACTTAACACAATATTTTCTTGATTTTATTATCTATATACTCCGTGGATCCTCAAAATTCATGTGGATTGCATTTCTAGAGCACTGTGAATAATAAACAATTATAAATTTCAGATGCAGTCAGAAAAAAATGCCTCTAAATGCCTATCTTTTATAGTTTAAACATTAAATATGCTATGTCTTCAACAATTATATAGATTAATTTAATAAAATAACCTATCAATAAAGGCTGAGAAGGCGAAGGGTATTTTGGCAGCATTTTAGGATTTTTTATTTTAGAAGACAATATTCAAGAGCGTTGGTGATAGTTACCAGCAGGAATGCTGGGGCCTCTGGGGGGAGGGATATGGAACAGCAGCCAATCAGCAGCAAGAAGAACTAAATAACACTATTGGATTGGCTACTTGAAAACTTTTACCAAAAAAGCACTTGCAGAGGATATCTTCAGCTTCCACTAACTTGTGGGGCTTTCCTTCAAACAAGTGATTAGATTATTAGGTAATTAGGTCAAATTCGCAGAGGACTGAGACCACAAACTCTGAACCATGACTTTGCAAGGGGCACACTGTATATACATTTGGTCTATAGTATGTGTATGAAAATTAATGAGAAAAGAATAATTTTCATTTTAATCAAGCCCAAATTTATAGATGTTTTCAAGCTTCACCCTGACATTTTTAGGGGTGGTGATTTGTAGACAACAACATTTGTTCATATTTTTTTTGTTTATCTCATATAAGTCTATAACTACCAGCAACAATTTTAAGGAACTTTGCCAAAAGCTTCCCAAGACTACTTTAATTGAAAAAATTGGTAGCCTCAAAATTGGAGCAACAGCCCCTGTTTAGACACTAAAAGAATCAATATTATTAAAATCTATGTGCTACCTCAAGTGCATGTTGATCCAATACAGTGCCTACCACAGTACCAGTCACTCTCCAGGGAAGTAGAAAGAAATGCATGAAATTTGTATGAAATCACCCAAAAGCAGAGAATGAGCCACAGTGAAGCCAAGGGACCAAGGGGGATGCATTGTGCTATGTGACTCCTGAACATAGCGCAGAGTTATAGTAGCCAAAACTGCATTCCATTGGTATAAGAAACAGGCATATCAGGGCTGGGGAGATGGCTCAGTAGAATAAGCACTGACCTGGAAAGCATAAGGGCCTGAGTTCAATCCCTGACTCTGCAAAACAAACAAACAAACAAACAAACAAACACCAGGGATATCAGCAAAAAACAAACAGAAAGCCTATAAGAAAATTGGAGTACTGCAACTGGATTATAAATGGTGCTAAGCACACACATAAGAGAACTGTCTTCGATAAACCATGCTTTGGAAATTGGATATCCATGTGCAGGATGACATCAGAATCCTATTTTTCCCTAGTTTCAGAATTCACTTTAAAGTATATTAAGCACATAGAAGACCACATTCTGATACTACCAGAAGAACACAGCAGTGAAAGACCTTCATATATTCAGTGGGCAGAAACAAAAGCACAAATTACATCAAAAAGATTTTGTTGCAGAAGTTGACAGAGTGAACGGAAAACTTGCAGGATGTAAGAAAATATTTGAAAGTATATATCTGATAAGGGATTAATATGTTGAATGCAAAAAGAATTCATAAATACAATCAGAAAAAAACAAACAAACATACAACCCAATGATAGGGTGACAGACCTTAATAGATATTTCTTAAAAGAAGATGTACAAGTGAGGAATAGGTACATGCAAAAAAATACTATTTTCTTAATCATCAAAATAAATAGAAATGAAACCCATGAGGTGATAATATCTACCCCAGTAAGAACGGTTATTGTAAAAATATCTTAAAATGAAAATTTATGGAGAGAATATAGAGAAAAAGACTCCTTATACTTCATAATTTTGCACTGTGTAGGTATTCTGGAAAACAGGATGGAGTTTCCTCAAAAAGTAAAGTGTAACACAACTGAGTTACAAGATGTTACAGTACAGGTTCTCCTATGTCCTGAGCCCTCACTGACCTTGAAAGGCTAGGACCAAGATGATGGCTTTCCTGGCAGCCCTTCTATTTCCCTAATTCTTGGTCTGCAAACTTAGGTTGTTAATCTTCCAGAAGAGAAACTTATTATTACCCTGCAACATATGCAGTTGGGTTTAACTTCACTATCTGTCTGAATATCACACATTTTAGGCATAACATGGAACAGGTATTTTCCATCAAGTATTGATATGTTAAACTTTAAGTCCCTACAGAAT
>NW_004524719.1:553405-556163 GCF_000260255.1 Octodon degus
GTGTGTCAAATAGCAGTACTCTGATGCTTTCTGAAGCATATTCCAACAGGCAATTCACAGAAGCAATCCAAGTGTCCATGCATTGATGACTGTATAGTTAAAATTATTTTCTTATGGTTAAAATTATTTAAAGAAATTAGTTTCTTTGCAACAAAATATTATTCAACTGTGCAAAAGTCAGACTTATTATCTGTGATGGTGTGGACGTAGATGGAGGTGTTTGTCTTTGGTAAGATACGTCAGCTGCAGAACTGCAGTTAGTACAGCATCGCCTTGTGTGGAGGTTAGAGAACACTGACTTCACAGAAATGGAGCACAGCGCAGTGGTTCCCAGAGGCTGTGCGGGGTAGGGATGGGTGCACAGTGTGGATCGCGGGGCAGTAGCTTAGGGTTGCACGATGGTAAAAAGCAGGCTGTGCTCATCCACAGTGCTGTGACTCTAGATAAGATTAATGCACTGGTTGTATAAAAAACACAGAAGAAAATATTTGGAAATTTTTCACAATAAAGGAATGATAAGTGTTTTAAGTGGGAGAAAGATTATATTCTGACTTAAACATTAAACAAATTTATAAATATATTGAAAAATCATCCAATAAATATATATGAATTTATGTTTTTATGTATTACTTAAAACATCTTTCAGTAGGAGCCAGAGAGATAGCTCAGAGACTCAAGCATCAACCTGGCAAGCCCAAGGACCCCAGTTTGAACCCCAGCCCCACATGCCATGTGATCTCAGCCCAGACCCTGGGTGCCCATCGTGAGGCCCAGGAAGTGGGCGTGGTAGCACACGCCTGTAATCCCAGCACTCGGGAGGTTGAGCCAGGAGGATCACCGTGAGTTCGAGACCAGCCAAGAGGCTACAAAAGTGAGCACAGGGCTTGCCTGAATTGCATAGTGAGACCATGTCTAAAAAAACAAACAGCAGCAATAACAACAAAACAAAAAACCTAAAAGCAAATAAATAAATAAATGAAATAAAATATCTTTCAATAAAAATAAATCTCAGGGAACAATAAAAATAATTTTCTTATATGAAATTTTAGTGCGATTATTGTAAATTATATAAAATGAGATTTTAGTCTCTGTATTAGTTGATACATTGTGTCAACTTGGCTGAATCAGCTCAGGCAGTTCTCAGTGTCCAGGCCTAGTCCTGCTGGTGGGCAGGGCCCAGGAATTGAGAAAGGCTTCCTACAGCCCTGAACACCTTCCTGCCACCCTGCCCCGCTTCTGTGGAGAAGTACCAGTCTCCGCAGCCGCGCCACTTTGGAAGAGCTCAGATCCGGTCTTCGCAGTCAGCACAGAAGGAAGAGAGAGGTTTGATGGACGCCGCTGCAGCTGCTGCTCCTCCTCTGCTCTTCATTGTTTTCTGCGCATGAACTGCTGTTGTTTGCCTTGGAGCCAGTGGAATAGGGACTGAACCCTCCAGTAACTGTGAGCTAAATAAACCTTTCCTTCCTTCATTTTGAGTGTCGGGTATTTGTCCCAGCAACGAGTAAAAAGTAACTAAGACAGTCTCAAAATCACTATCTGAGATATGAATGACAGATAATTTTTGTAAACACCTGACAGGTTTTGTGAAAATAAAATGTAAATAAAGTAGAAATTTTTGTCTGTTTAAAGTGACATACTAGCTTGCGTTTTGTATGATATGGGATGCTTGATTAAGCTATCCCTTCGGTGGAATTCACACTGATGTGGCTGCTTTGAGTTGAAAGGAAACAGCTGTTTTTCAACGTGCCTGTGGTTTTATGAACACAATGCTTACTTTATGAGACAAAGTGGATTCAAATGAGCTCTCTCCACTCCCTCCAGGACCAAATTTCTCTAATGTTTTCCAACTCGATAAATGTTAGATTGCAGTTTATCCTAGGTGTAGAGCCTGGGGCTCCTGAATGCTGCCATTTGTGTGTTTATTTTCTTCTGAGGCAAGGGAATTGCTTTATGAACTCTGAGTCATAAAGGAGAGCAACTGAGTGGGAAAAAAGACATTTGGTATAACACTTCCTTGACTGAAAAGGAAATTGGATTTTACCTTTTGCAAAGGAGGTCACAAATTTTATTGTTAAATGGGCTAGCATGTACCTGCTTAGTAAGATGTGAGCCTAAAATGGAAGAGTCCTTAAATGACAGACCTCCGGCAAACGCGCAGTAGTTTCTGTTTTTCATGGAGTTTTCACATTCGGAACCCTGAAACTTTTATTACAGCTCTGATCGATTGTTTTCCATATTTGCTTCTGACCTTGCTATATGGAAAAGTACACTTGTTTAAACAGAGAAATCCTTATGTGTGAAGCAGAGTTATTTATATTTGACATAAATTTCTGGAAGTGATTTATAAGGCAGCCGAAATGCTAAGCCAATGTTGGAAGTAGAACGTAGTCCAATATACGTGCACGTGCTTGTGCTAGCAAGAATTCCAATTTCATCTTAATCTCAATTACTTCAGGAATCATTGTGTATATTTCAGAAAGACTGCATGCAAGGTAGGAAAAAGAAAATGAATAAAATTTAGAGTTATGTAATATATTTAGGCTATAGGCATTTAAGTCCACACCCCAAGTATAATGGAACTGTGTTATTTGTGTACCAAAATTCTTTCTTCCAGCATCTATAGATGTCTTATTATATAAAACCAGACTTTTAATAGTATTCACATAGTATATGATTTTTTATAATTTTCTATCTATCTATCTATCTATCTATCTATCATCTATCTATAGGTAGATATAGATGTACATTAAAGATTTGT
>NW_004524719.1:556793-572902 GCF_000260255.1 Octodon degus
AACTCTTCATAATTTCATGATAAATTGTAACAAATACTTGCTTTCTTATTTATGATGAAAATGATAGGAAGACGAAGAGAAGATAAAATTCTTGCAATCTATAAATTTCTAAAGCAGACAATGGCTGGTTTCTTGATGGTTTCCTTAATGACCCTTAGATTTTAGATTACATAGCATTTCTTGTATGAGGATCTGCAGACTTTCTCAGTGAATGTTTTTGCTGAATGCTACAACATTAGCTGTCTGTTGAAGTCTCTGATTGAAGATTCCCTACATTGTATTTCTCACATTATGCTTTTAATACACGGTTTGAAACTCCTGTGGGCCATTCATTATTTTAAAGACCATACTAAAATTTCCAGGGTCCCACAGTCTTCAAGTCCAATAGCCACAGTTTCTGCCCATGTTAAGCCTTCAACCCTATGCAGTTTGTAAATTTTCTAACTAATCTGATGACTTTTAGAAAACAACCTAACACCTGCTTCTGTGAGAATCTCACCCATGAGAGTTTTCCTGAATTTGGGGGACTCTAATGTTTTTCTGCTAACTCAAATCCCTTCGTAGTCCACTGGCCAAGCCACTAGGTCTTTATCTCCAGGACCACAAATGTGTATCAAAACATACTGTTGTGCCCAGATTTACTGGAATTTTTGATAACACAATGGTGCATTGAACTGTAACACAGGGAATTTATCTTGAGAAATAGGGAGAGTGTTTATTTCTTGCCATTTTTCTCTACCCTCAATAGCTATGTTTAATTCTTCTTTTTCATTCTAATTTCTTTTTTTCTTTCAATTCTGGTTCATTGCCTTGAAATGTTATTACTGGCATTCTATCTTTTTGAAAATTAAAATTGTTATCTACATCTAAAGCTTTCATCTGTACGGTACATGGAGACATCTATTTTCATCCTACACACCTGCCTTACTAACAATCATGTTATCTTCTAGAAGATAATTATCTTTTCTGGTTATCTCTTATTAATTCATATTTGATTTTAAGTATATAATATTAAACATAAATAGACAATCTGTCTAGACATGTATTTTTCATATAAGCCATGCAAATAAACTGTCAGATTCATATTTACAGTAAACCTTTGTTGTTATATGCTTTGAACATGTGGATGTCAACATCAACTACTACATTTTTAAACATCTAGAAGGCAAATCTATGTTTAATTCAAAAAATGAAACTTAGAACTTCTTAGTAATTATTTATGGTGGTGGAACTTTTGGCTTTCTAAAGCTTGTCTTTCAGACAAGGTATATCTCTAACTGCCAATCGATTTAAGTTCTCCCTGCTTCCTAGACGCCATCAGCCTGTTGGCAGGAAATGCAGCTGTGTTGTGCCAAGGGAGGGGACAGAGCGGGGACAGCACGCCGGCTGAGTCACGGGTGTATATTATAGAAACAGTACTTACTAGTGCGATCTTGAAGTGCAGTAGTCATCAGTGATGGTTTCAAACTAGCCATTACTTTAGATTTATAGGAAATTTAAAGGAAAGTAGCTGTTTCCTACATTAAACACAGCCAGTTTTTCCTATAATAAACTTCATCATTAATACAATGTACAAATTGCAATTAGCAAGCTGATGCTGACAGCATTCACATGAACTGAAGTTCATACTTTATTCATATTTCAACTTCTGCCTACGTTATAGGGTAATAATATTCAGCTTCTCTTCTGGAGGGTTAACTACCTAAGTTTGCAGACCAAAAATTAAAGAAAAAGAAGGGCTGCAAGGACAGCCAACATTGTGGCCCTAGCTCTTCAAGGGTAGCGAGGACTCCGGACATAGGACAACCTGTACTGCCACACCATGTAACTCAGTTGTGTCCCTAATTACCTGTTATAGGAGATTATGGGGCCACAGAGGAAAGTGATCAATGATGTTAGGTGTGCCTAAGGAGAGTCTCATGGAGAGAAAACATTCCCTCAGGCTTTCAGAGAGAATAAATTGGTCAAGCAACGACCGTGACTCATCCACATGGCTGACACTGACAAAGGATCTACAAACTGCGATACAGGGTTTCAGGATAGATCCTTAGGGGATTTGACTGATTTTCTCAGATACAAAAGTTACATTTCTTATTATATAGGTCTTTCTTTGTCTTGGTTTTAACCATCCAGCAGAAAAGTATAAAAACAAGGTTAAAAGGTAAAACCATATTAATATGCTGAGCTGTAAAAGGCTCAAGTCAACAACTTCTGACTTTGCCAGTCCTAAGGATAGCCCACTACTATTATGGACTACTGGACTATATTTGATTATTTTGCTGAATTCATGTACCTGAATATTTAAATGGCAATGAAATACCCATCTCTGACAAAACTTAACAAAAACAAGGGATATAAATGAAGGACCATTTTGTATCTGTATATACAAAATAGTTAGAGTAGATGTACAGCTACTTTCTCTTAATTCAATGAGAAGAAAGATTTGTACTTATAATATTTGGACAGGATATCATGTCTGCATCTTGTATGATGAATAACTATGAAAAGAACAGTATGCAATGCATTAATTATTGTAAGTGTCCCACTTACAATACTTTAAACCTGTTTTAAAACTGTATCATTGCTATTTGTTTCTCAATAAAATTAACTAAAAATATTAGCTTGTAATAAACTCAGCAGGTTTTAATTATAATTTCTAACTATGGGTTGCCTAGATAGATGGATATCCTACATATCTGTCTCATTGTCTGTTTCTATCTCTATATTTTTATTTCTTTTTTCCAGAGAAGTAAATGCAGTCTAGTTATTATTATTATTATTATTATTATTATTATTATTATTATTATAGAACTAGGGGCCTTGCTCTTGCCAGGCAGGCACTTATGTTATTGAGTTATCTTCCCACTGCAAAGCAGTCTAATTAGGAAGAAGACTTAGAAATGCTGATCCATGAGAACAGTATTCGGATTTTCTTTTAAAATATGATTTCAACGATACAATAAATATCTTTTTGCCTAAAAGATAATTTGAAAATATGAAGGGCATCTTAACTTTTTAAACTTAAGAGTTATTTGAAGATGATTCTATCCAACAAAAATAAGGATTTAAGACATGTCACATTGTACAAGAAGGCTCTTCTTTTCTCCTAATGTTCAGTGCATTGAGTTTTAACTGAATCTCACTTAGGTAAACACATTCACTTGTGAAAAGGTTATGCTGTTCATGCTGGGTTATGTGTAACAGTGTGAGTTCCCTACATTTTTCATCACCGTCTGAAACTGTAGAAGTAGTTACTGTGTGTTCAAGGAAAAAAAGGTTTGTGTTCTCCAAATATTCCTCAGTGGAAGCTTTGGTCATAACTGAAGGTGCTGGGAACAGAGGCCTTGGGAGGGAAGGAGGAGGCTTAGTGCTGCCGTTGTGAGAAGGGGCGACTGTTCAGGTCCTCTTCTCTCTCTTGGCCACAAGAGGACCCAGTGTGTGTGGGGGGGTGCTGTCTACACAGAAACAGTCCCCTCCGAACACCAATTTGCTGTCGCCATTCGTTCCCAGCCTCCAGAACTGTGAGAAGTCGGTGTCTTGTTATTTTTTTATACAGTTTTATAATCTAAAATACATGTTATAGTAGTGAGACCTAAAATAATATGAAAAAAGACACTCACTCAGAGCATTATTCTTACTACTTTAATTTTTCCATTGACCAAGCTAGAGACCACACTCTGTCCCAGAAATTGGATGGCAAGCCAGTGAGACAGTCTGTAGCTGTAAGCAAAGAGTTTTAAAACTGAAATGAGCATGGCATTGTGATATTCTCTGTTAGTTATTTTCTTGAAATATTTAGAAATTGACTTCTAAAAACTTGTTAGGAAAATGAGTGTGGAGGCCATCTGTTTGTTGGGAGCCACTGAAGCTGGGAAATTGATCCCATGTGTGAGAACAGGACCGGGCCTCTGCCCAGCACAGCCAAGCTACCTCAGTCCTGACAACGTCAGCCATCAGTCACTAGGCAACCTTGTGTCTTGTGATACTAATTTTGCAAATGTATAAATAAAATCCCATACTGTTATTCTGGGGTTCTTTGCAAATCAAGGAACAACATGCTACCATCTGACCCCCAGCTCCTGTCTTCTTGTCTATCGTTTCCTCATTCCTGCTGCTATTTCTCTCTGGAGTACACTGAGAGACCAACAGAGTCCAACACTTATTACTACTAACCAGTTATGAGCCTGCTGATAAAGAAGATTTATTTGTTAAAGTAGAGTTGAAAATGATATATTTTAAAATTAATTATACGCTTCAACTGGCAGAGCCCACTTTGGACCCATAATTTTAGTCTATTAAAATGATGAAAAAATAGCAAAGACAATTTTCAGGAGGAATAAAGGCACTGAACTGTTAGATTAATGTCATTTTCCACCTTGGTTAGTTAGGCAGTTGTCTCTGAGCATGCTTATTATGATTGTTGTTTAGGACATTCAACAATTTCTTAAAGAACAAGAAGTTCATGGCACATGATGTTGTGCTTTTTATTACATAAAACAGTTCTAATGAGAGCAAGAGGAAGTTGCAAGACAGGAGTTCTCATGGAGATGCTGCACCACTTCAACAGCAGGCATTTCTGAGAGGCTTTTGGAAGAGAAAGCAAAAAAGGAGCCAAGTTACAGATCCTTCTTTTTGTGTTTGTCTTTTCTTTTCTTTCTTTCTTTCCCTCTTTCTTTCTTTCTTTCTTTCTTTCCTTTTCTTTTCTTTTTTTTTACTTATTTTGGTCTCAATGTGTTAATGTAAGGGTACATTAACTCAAAGTAAAACCTGTGAATGATTGGAGAGAGGTATATTGAGTGCTCTGGGACACTATTTTACCTCTTAATGAGTGGTAGTTGTTTTTATCCTAAGCACACATATTTTTTACACTTTATAATAATATATTCTTATATTAAGATAGGACAAACAAAATTAACCATAAGAAAAGGAAAGAAAGAAAACAAAACAAAACAAAAGAAATAATATGCACTGACTGAACACTGATTGAAAGTTGTGTGGCCTCCCGTGGTAGCTGATACACTGTGTCAACTTGAGAAGTTTAGAAGTTTAATTATGTGACTCGGCAGGGAGCCATAGTTCCTTCTTTGTAAGCATCCTCATTCTGTGCAAGAGGGGGGTGTGGACATTGTGTGAGCTCTGCAGCTCCTCCCCAGGTAGCCTGCTTATAATGTAAGGAGGGGAGAGAGGCTTGCTGAAGCCCACTTACTCCCCTCCCTCTGCTCCTCACTGTTTTCTGCAGCCATGAACGGCTGCCCTCTGCCATGTGCGGCTCTGCCTTGGAGCCAGCTGAGTATGAACTGAAACCTCTACAAACTGTGAGCTCAACACTTTCCCTTCCTTAATTTTGGGTGTCAGGTATTTTGTCCCAGAAATGAGTGAAAAGTAACCAAGAACTCAAAATCCACATGATTATGTTTTGTCTATATGATAGTCTTTGGGATTGTTTAACAATCATTACAGTCATGACAATAGAGTCCCCGTGAGTGAGATTAGCTTCTTTATAAGAAGATTAAGGAGCATGCTCCTTCCATCTCTCCATCATGTGGGAATCCAGGAATGCATGACACAGACCTTCTCTGGGAGCCCTACTGGCCGGTACCCTGATCTCTGATTTTCCAAGGTCAAGAGTCTCTGTGACTGTAAGAAACACATTTCTGACCTTTTGAAGCCACCCAGCTATGGCAGAGTGTTTTGCCACCCAAATGGACTTGGAGAGCTATTGGAAATTTCAATCACATTACAATGAATTTTAAAATGACTCATGAAAATAAGTAGTGATTTTTGTACTGAAAGAATAACAAATTCTCCTCAATATTCTTTAAAATTGTTAGCGAAATACAGTACTGTGTAGGGAGATAGGAATATATTTTTGGACAGGAATATCTTTGTAGGATAAGAGAAAAGTCAATATTTTTAAATCTGCTCACTTAAAGTAGACAAAAACTTCCAAAAATATGCCTGGTATGGCACCTCCATTATGTCACTGCTTTATGAAACCTTGTAGTGAATTTATACCCTCTGCATCAGTTGTTCTTTATCAGACTACACTGTTTTACAGGTGCTGTAATTTAATTGTAGCCATGTTTCATCTTAAGAACCATAATTAATATGACTCTTTGATTGCCCTGAGGGTAACAAGGATCTGGGAAACATAAATGAAATGCTGTGACTCGTTTTATAATTGAGAAGAAAACTTCATAACAACAATATACTCAGGACCTCTGAAGAGAATAGCAATGAGCCTGTGAGAAGTAGAATTTGTAATACAGCAGGAGAAAATACGTGCATGCAATTCGGAGATTGTATCTGAACCGAGTGAAGGTGAATGCAAGAATATTAATGAACAGGAGCATTTTTCAAAACTTGTACCTCATCTGCTGTGGGAAAATTAATGAAAAAGAACTTCAGTTGAATGACAAGCTATTCAAAATCTTTTAAAAGTGAAATAAATGAACCTATTAATTTTGCAACTTTTTAAAATCATGGGAGTTAAGGCTTGTATCTAATTGCTCCCCCAAAGCCTCACACTGTCCTATCTGCAGCTTTTTCAGGGGTGGCTAGATTTGGAGTGGGCCGTTGAATCATAGTGCACTGCTAAGATGGAGGTGGGTGATTAGAATCCTAAGCACCCTAATCCTGGCAGCCTGGATCCAGAGCAAGGGACAGAAAGAGGCTTTTCTTCTCCCTCCCTTGCTTGCGTTTGCTATCCTCTGCAGGCAATGGATTGCTGCTCTCTTCTATGATGGCTCTATTTTTCAGTATTGGGGATCAAATTTGGGATCTTGCACCTGCCACGCAGTGTGTACCTTGCTCAGCTGTCTCCCCAGGGCTGTGCTGCCTTCCCGCCATGCCTTTCTCCACCGCAGAGTCAACCAGCTATGGACTGAGGCCTCTACAGGCCAAAAACTCTTTAAGTTTGGGTGTCACGTATTTTGTCTCAGCAATGAGAAAAGTAATTAATCCTACATTTTCTTTTAGAGATGGTCAATTTCATCCCATGTTCTTCTTATACATTTAGAAATGGTGGTTCTAAGGCCACAGTTACAGATTTCATGTATTTTAATTATTTTTTTGTGTCCGTGAACTCACTACTTTTGCCTTGAGAAAGGTTTAATGAAATTTAAGGGAGTTGAGCACAAAGGCTACAAACAAATAAACATGTACACACACAAACAATGGGAGTTTTGGAGATAAAAAAGTATTTTTTTGTGAAAAAAAGAACAATCTATACTGTAGTAATAGAAATAAAAATATAATTATTATATTTGAAAGTATACTGTTTTATCTTTTCCCTAGCACATATGTGAATACCCATACTTGCATTTTTGTACAGAGCAATTTCAAACTCTATCATGAAGTACAATGTGAAAATTTAGATTCTACATCTTTGGCATTTTAGCCCCATTTATAATTTGTGTTTCAGTAACTGAATATGTCAATTTTATTTTGTGTGTGTGTACGTGTGTGGTGGAACCAGGGATTGAACTTAGGTCCTTGTACTTGCCAGGGAAGCACTTATTCTACTGATCCATCTCCCCGGCCCCCTCTTAGACCATCTTTCCCCTTATATGACTGCCTCATCAATATGGAACGATGACTGGTTTGCTTTTACAGTGTAAAGTGAAGTAATACCTTCATTTAATCTTTAGTCTAATCTCCTCCCTGGTACCATTTCCTATGCTCCACACACTGTAGCATAACTTTTAAATTATTAGGAAATGGAGTACATATATTCTAAAATGCTTTAGTGGAAGACTAACACCACAATTGAAAAGAAATAGCTAGCTCTTGTAGTACTGTCCCTATGTATTTGTTATCCAAGGTACTATCAGACAATGTGATTAGGATTGAAAAAATAAAATGATTTTATGTCCCTCAACCTGGGTGACTTGCAGGAGAACTATAGTAGTGAAAACAGAAAGTTAGTAAAAGATACAGAACTAAGGCATGTTGCAGTTTACTCAAAGTATGCTATTACTTTGAAGGTAGTGGTTCTTTCTTTTCTTTTCTTTCTTTTTTTGGTAGAACTGGGGATTGAACTCAGGTCCTTGAGCTTGCCAGGAAAGTGATTATTCTGCTGAACCATCTCCCTGGCCCCTTCCTAGACCATGTTTCCCTGGTTAAGTTCATTCTCATGTATTCATTCCTTACTATCCATTCTGCTTTAAGTGCATCCCCAGTTCACTCACAATCACTTTTTCAACTACTTTTAGGGTGGTGTGGCCCAGCATTTCCTGTCTACTGATAGGATGAAGTACACTGATTGATTTTTTAAAATGATGATCCAATAGAGCATGTATGTGAATAAACCAACTTGTTAATAGCATATTATTTTTATTTGACATTTTTTATTTTCATTTGATGCTTGGAGAGGATCAAATGAGAGGATGTTTTTGTCTATATTATTTGGGACAAAGTTTTTCCTTTCTTAGTGATTAGTCTTTTTTAAATTTAAATTTTTAATTTTTATTTCCTTATTAATTTATTGAGAAACAAATAGCAGTGAGACACTTTCAAAACCGATTAATAGGACAGTTACAATAATTAATACACTGCATATTATTGTCTTCATAGTGGTTATTCATGGTACAAGATGCAGACACGATATCCTGTCCAAGCACTATTGGTACTAATCTTTCTTCTCATTGAATTAAGAGAAAGTATTTGTATGTCTATCCTAACTATTTTGTACATACAGATACAAAATGGTCCTTCCTTTGCATCCCTGTTTTTTTGCTTAGTTTTGCCAGAGATGGGTATTCCATTGCCATTTGAAAATTGTAGGTGCATGAATTCAACAAAATAATCCAATATAGTCCAGTAGTCCCTAATAGTAGTGGGTTATCTGGAGGACTGACAATGTCAGAAATTGTTGACTTGAGCTTTTTACTGCTCAGCATATTAATATGGCTTTACTTTTTATACCTCATTTTTATACTTTTCTGCTGGATGGTTAAGACCAAGATAAAGCAAGACCTATAAAACAAAAAATGTAAGGGGCTGGGGAGATGGCTCAGTAGAATAAGCGCTTCCCTGGCAAGTGAAAGGGCCTGAGTTCAATCCCCAGTTCTGAAAAAATATAAAAAATAAAAAATAAAAAAGTAGGTTTTGTATTTGACAAGGTTAGTCAAATCCCCTCAGGATTTATCCTGAAACCCTGTACCGCAGTTTGCACATCCTTTGTCAGTGTCAGCCACGTGGATGGATCACGGCCTTTGCTTGACCAATTTGGTCTCTGTGAAAGCCTGAGAGAATGTTTTCTCTCCAGGTAACGCTCCTTAGGCACCTTATGTCATCTCCTTATGTCATCGATCACTTTCCTCATTGGCCATATAAACTCCTTGATCAGTGATTAATCTCTGAGACACTACAATCTCGATCCAAGAGATGAGCTTTACTTAACTCTACCTGAACCATTTGTGGGCACATGTTGAAGCAATTATAGAAGCATAAAATATTATGAGGGTGCTATTTAGTGTGTATAAAATATTTTTTCTCTTTAATGCTTTGCTAGTAATTTAGCATTCTTCAGGTAATTCATTTTTATTCCCCTCACATGTTAAAATTACAGTTCTTCAAGGAGGAGCTGGTTCTCCCCTATCCAGTTACTTATTTAGTCATTTATCTGTGCACATAGATGCACAGAAATGTTTTTATGATTTACACTAACATTTAATATTATTTTAAAATCTAATTTGTAAGTTTGACCATGAAAGCTCTTTTTTTTTTTTTTTTTTTTTCTGGCTGGTGGTGACACATAGTCTGTCTGTGTAGCTCAGGCTGGTCTTGAACTCACTACATAGCCCAGGCTGGTCTGCAGCTTGGGACTTTCATCCAGCCCCCATGCTCCGGACCCCTTGCTGGGGTTACAGGACTGGGCCCCTATGCCCCATGACTCCTGGGAGAGCACTTTGAGTTTAGCTACCAGGAGGTACTCATTCCCTCTTTAAAAAAAAATGTTTCTGGAATTTCCTTAGTCTTTGGGATAGCTTTATATAAGAAAATTCAGTTGGAAAGTTCCTGAGCCATGCCTAAGCTCAATAATTTTCTGCACTCCTCACTACTTATAATGTTGACAGATATCTAAACAGATGTCAGCTAGGCTCCTTCCTCTGGACTAACTGTCTTTTGTAAACTTCTTGTCAATGTTATGAAATTGAGGTATATAGATGAAGTCATGCATATGTGGATCATAAGTAATATATGTGCAAAAGTGTATTGCTTGATTATTTATTTATTTTTTAAGTACAGGGTCTATGGGGTCTCACTACACGGATCAGGCTTGTAGTGATCCTCCTGTTTTCAGCCTCCCGAGCACTAGGGTTGCAGGAGTGCATCACCACACCCAATCTCAGTCGCCTTCTCAGTGCATCCCAGGGGTGCGGCCAGCACAGCTGTGGTGCCAGGGATCGATCCCTGGTCCCTGCATCTCCCTAAGTAGGTGCTTTAATTCACTGAGCTATCTGTATGACCCTTGATAGGTTTTTAAACATGAGCTTGTAGTGATTGCTCTGACTCTGGAAGTTCACATGGGTAATATATTAATGAAAGGTAGAGAAATTCTCTTATTAAGATTTTCTAGATTCATTTTTGATAATTGTCGCATTTCACAATGTTTTCATTCATTATTTTATTTATTTATTTTTAATAATTTTATTGAGAAACAAATAGCAATGAGACATTTACAAAAATGATTAGGACAATTTCAATAATTAATACATTGCATATTGTTGTTTTAGTGGTAATTCATTGTACAAGATGCCTACATGATATCCTGTCCACAAACACTATTAGAACAAATCTTTCTATTCATTAAATTAAGAGAAAGTAGCTGTATATCTATCCTATTTTGAATATACAGATACAAAATGGTCCTTCATTTGTATCCCCTTTTTTTGTTTAGTTTTGTCAGAGAAGGGTATTCCATTGTCATTTAAATATTGTAGGGGCATGAATTCAACAAAGTATTCCAATATAGGCATTAATTATTTTAATAGTACTTTGTAGGAAAATTTAAATTGATTTTATTTCTTTTAAAATGTTATTTATTGTCAATATGTCTATATTCTAGTTGCATATATTTCTGGGATACAATGTGTTATTTCAATATACATATACACTACAAAAGGATCAAATTGTATATTGTCCTAATGACTGGAGAACTTCTCACTGAGTACACATTCCACGTTTTATTTTTATTTTTTATATTTAGAACAGGATGTACAGGGTCTCACTGTGAAGATTGGACTTGTAGTGAGCCTCCTGTTTACAACCTCCCAAGAGCTGGGTTTATAGGTGTGTGCCACCATGCCCAGTCTCAATCGCCATCTTAGTGCATCCTGAGGGCAAAGCGGGCACTACAGGCCCAGGGATAGAACTCCTGGCCCCTGATTCTACCTAAGCAGGGGCTTTAATCTGCTGAGCTATTTGGCTGGCCTTTCATTCCACATTTTAAAATAAATTTTTCAGTGCCAGGGATGTAGCAGCAGTCTAAGCACTTGCCTGTCAAGCACAGGAACTCGGATTTCATCCCTGGCACCCCATGCCCTGGCAGCCCTGCCCCCGGGCGTGCTGAGCCAGCCACCAAGACCAGACGCGGTGGCGCACGCCTATAATCCCAGCACTGAGGAGGCTGAAAACAGGAGAATCACTATGAATCTGAGCTGTGTAGTGAGACCCTGTACCAAATCTATCAAATTTTAAAAATAAGTAAATATATAAAATACAATTTTCTGTTAATGGACAACTTGACTGATGCTGCATTTTTGTCACTGTGCTCAGCAAACAGAGCAAAGCAAATATTACTTTGACATACTGGTTTCATTGTTTTAGATGTATACACAGTGGTAGCATTACTGAGTCATGTGTAGTCTCATTTTGAAATTTTTCTCGGAACCTTCATACTGTTTTCTATATTGGCTGTACTAATTTACATCTCATTAATGGTGTATGAATTTCCTCTTCTCGCATCCTCCCCAGCGTTTGCCCTTTGATTTTTAAGATTAAAATGGTTTGAGTGTCCATAATTCAATTCACACTTAAGTAAATACTCTAATAAATAATTGCAGAGTTTCTTATTCCTAAAGCTGTATTTGGGCCCATTTAATATCTTTGAGTAAATTTAATACCATAAATGCTGATAATTCATGCATCGCAAAAAAGCAAGATGTTATGGGACTGTTGTCTGCAGCGCAACAGCTCATTAGCATTTCTGTCCGTGGGCCCTTTCTCACTGTCCTTCAGGAAGACCCTGCCCTCCTGTGATCTACGGACAAAGCCCTTAGGCCTCCAGCTTGAAGCGGAAGTTGCACCTCTCCACACACTCTGTGCTGTCAGTGAGGCAGTACATCCCCATGGAAAAAAGTACAACACTAGAAAACAGGTTTTTACTTTATTTTATTTTTCGGTACCAGGGATTGAACTCAGGACCTTGCGCTTGCCAGGTGAACACTTATTCCACTGAGCTATCTCCCTGGCCAACAAGCTGTAAATGTGGGGTGATAACTGTGACTTAAAGAAAGTTACTAAACTGTTTAATTTCATATTTAATAAAAATGTTGGGCTAGATTTGGGGTTTTCTCACGTGTCATTTAAGTGAACTTATGGTGAAGCCACATCAGGGTGTACAGAGAGTTTCTCAGCCTGCGCTCAGCCACAAGGTGCACAGGAGCCTCTGGGGAAAGTGATTCAGGTCTTACCTTTCTCTAATTGATCAGCTATGGATGCCAGGCCCAGATAACAGTGTTCTGTCTTAATATGTGTTAACCTTTCTCAATTTCAAAATGGTGTAATGTCTTCCCTTGAAGACACTGCAAGATCATTTTATAGTTTTCATAAACAGTGATAAAATTTCTCTTGACCAAGTTTGAGTTTTAGAAACTCAATTAGATCAAACTAGGGTTACTAGCAGTTCCCTATCAACAAACGATTAGTATTTCTTTTTGTTGGAAAGCTTCAAATGTCTCTGTTCTAGCTGTTCACATAGCGTATAACATGTGGTATAAATCATGGTCACCCTGTTGTTCTGTACACAAGGAGAGACGTATCAAACTCGACTTTGATGCTCCTATCATTTAACTTCTGCTCTCCGAACTGTCTGCCCTGCTCTCCAGGACCACTGTTGGATGTCCTCTATGAAATTAATGCCTTAAGTTCTACACGTGCATGACAATGGCATGCCTAAAATATGTCACTAAATATTATCCTATTTTGAATATGTTTCTTTTTTAAATTAATTTTATTGAGAAATAGCAATGAGACAGTTTTAAAACTGATTAATAGGAGAGTTTCAATAATTAATACATTGCATATTGTTATCTTCTTAGTGCTTATTCATAATACAAGATGCAGACATGATATCCTCTCCAAACACTATGAGTACAAATCTTTCTTCTCATTGAGTTAAGAGAAAGTAGCTGTATATCTATCTTATTTTGCATATACAGATTCAAAATGGTCCTTCATTTGTATTCCATTTTTGTGTTTAGTTTCGTCAGAGATGAGCATTCCATTGCCATTTAAATATTGTAAGTGTGTGAATTCAGCAAAATATTCCAATATAATGTAGTAGTCCATAATAGTAATGGGTTTTCTGTAGGACTGGCAATGTCAAAAGTCATTGACATGAGCCTTTTACAGCTCAGCATATTAATATGGCTTTACTTTTTTACCTCATTTTAATACTTTTCTGCTGGATGGCTAAGACCAAGATAAAGCAAGACCTATATAACAAAAATGCAACTTTTGTATCTGATGAAGTCAGTCAGATCCCCTCAGAATTTACCCTGAAACCCTGAACAGCAGTTTGTAGATCCTTTGTCAGTGTCAGCCATGTGGATGAGTTACAGTCATTGCTTGACCAATTTGCTCTCTATGAAAGCCTGAGAGAATGTTTTCTCTCCATATGACTCTCCTTAGGCATACTCTACGTCATTGATCACATTCCTCTGTAGCACCATGATCTCCTTGCTCAGAAAATTTGGGACACAACTGAGTTACATGATGTTGCAGTATAGGTTCTTCTATGTCCTGAGTCTTCACTGACCTTGAGAGGCTAGGGCCAAAATGATGGCTGTCCTTGCAGCCCTTCTCTTTCTCTAAGTTTTGGCCTGCAAACTTAAGTAGTTAACCCTTCAGAAGAGAAGCTTATTATTACCCTACAACAAATACAGTTGGGTTTAACCTCACTATCTGTCTGAATATCAAACATTTTAGGCATAACATGGAACAGGTATTTTCCATCCAGTATTGATATTTTATACTTTAAGTCTCTACAGAATACAGAGAAAAAATTTAAAAAATAAAAAATATTTTAAAAGTATGAATAAACAATTGCATTTTTACAACAAAATTTAGAAATTTAACCATATACAGCATTGTAGCAGGACAGTCTCCAGGCCTGGCATACAGGCCTGGAGTTGAAAGTCTGCAGTTGAAGTCCCTGCAGTGAGACTAGAGTCAAAACCATATAGCTAATCCAGGAGCAGAACATCTTGCCAGAGGGGCACAACAGGTTCACCTCCAAGGGTGGCAGCAGGAAGGAGCTGAGCACAGTAGCCAGGCATAGAGCAGCACAACTGGATGAACTCCAACTTGGTATATCAGCACCTGAATTTTAGTAGGTGCTAAGGTTATAACTTCCCCAAAGCTCTACACCAAAGGTCAGTGGACAGTGCTATACAAAATGACAAAGAGAAGGAGCAAAACGCAATCTCATGTCCTGAGCCCACCCAGAACAAGTGCAGGGGACACTAGCACAGCTGAAATGTATGAATTAATAGCGTCTGAAGTAAAGAAACAACAGCAGAAAGGTATAGAGGAACTCAGATCAGAATTAATATGAATATGTTTCTAGCAATGACAATATTTTATTTTATGGTTGATTAATATTGTAATATGATATACCTTGTCTATTCATTTGTCTTTCACATCTGATTTCATTTTCCACAGATATATATCCAATATCAGTATAGCTGGCTCATATAGGAATGCTGTATCTGGTTTTATGAGGAACCTCTATACGCTATTCCATGATGTTGTACTAATTAACATTCCTACCTGCAGTGTATGACTTACTCTTTCTCCACATTTCTAGGACTTATGAAATAAATTTGTCTTGAGGTTAAATTATTTTGATAATAGTTATTGAAACTGAAGTTGCAAAAATTCTAATTATGGATATGGATTACCTCCCCACAATTAATTGTGGTAGTGAACTTTTGTATACAGATTGGTCTTTGCTTGTCTTCTCATGATACACAGTTATTTAGATCTTTAACCTACTTTATGCTGATTGCACAGCTTTATTTATTTGTTCTTGCTATTACATTTTTATAGTTCCATATAGATATTCTGGAATTTATTATCCTTATTTGAGATGACTTTCTCTAACACAACATACTTACAAGTTACATGTATGTGACATTTCTTAATTCCTTTCTTCCTCCCAGTTGAAGTTAATTCTTTGTTAGACACGTGCCTTGCAAATAACCCCCTTTTCTGTACATTGCCTTTTCCTACTGTTGATTGTTTCCTTTGTGTTGTGGGATAGTTTTAATTTGTTACAATACAATTTCTCTATATTTCCTTTGCTTTACTATTCCTTTGAGGTCTTTAAAATACCCTTACCCTTTCCATTGTCTTGAAGTAATTCCCAGTATTTTCTTTTAATAGTTTTATACTTTTCAATCTTGCATGTAAGTCTTCAGTCCCTTTTGAGTTATTTTTATAGCTACTAAGAAATAGGTAGCTATTCTGTTCTTCTGTGTGAGGATATGTAATTGTTCCAAAAAAAATTATTGAAAAAAGATACTGTCTTTATGTGTGTGTGTGTGTGTGTGTGTGTGTGTGTGTGTGTGTGTGTTACCAGGGATCGAACTCAGGACTTTATGCTTGCCAGACAAGCACTTATTCCACTGAGCTATCTCCCCAGCCTCTGTCTTTTCTTTAGTGTATGTTCTCAGCACCACAAGCTATAAGTAAGTAGGTTTAATTCTAGAATCTTTGTGCAATTGCATTGTTTTATAAGATTTTATATAGATAAAATACTGCTGGGATTATTATAAATTTACAGGAAACTTTAAGTTTGTTGACCTATCTTGTTCTTTTTG
>NW_004524719.1:573042-575058 GCF_000260255.1 Octodon degus
GGTATCATGGATATTTCGGCAAAGGTGATTCCTCCAATCTTTGAACACAGAAGGCCTTTCCATTACTTTTTGTCCTTTTTAATTTACTTTCTCAGTGTCTTGTCATTTTCTTCATAAAAATGTTTCAACCAGTAGGTTAAATTGTGCCTAGGCGCTTTGCTATAGTAATCGTCGGTAGGAGTACTTCCTTGATTTCCTTTTTAGATAATTTATTATTGGTGTGTATAAAAGCATAGTTGAATTCTGTATATTGATCTGTTTTCCTCACTTTAGAGAATTTACTAGTTTTAGTGTGATCATTGTATTCATTGAGATTTTCCCATATATAAAATAATTTCATCAGCAGTGAGAAATTATTCAATCACTTTCCAATTTAGACTTTCTTTTCTTCTTTCATTTTTCTGGTAAAAATTCTTATCACACAGTGAATGAAAGTGATGAGAACATACATAGCTGTCTTAATCCAGAACTCAGAGAGAAAGTGTTCAGATTTTCCCTGTTCAATAAATTTATCTGTTTGTTTTGTCTATTGGAATGGTACTTACTATATATTTAACCATAAAGTAATGCTGAATTCTCCCCAGTGTCTATTCTACATCTGTTAAGAAGGTTTTCTAGTTTTTATTCCTCGTTTTATAGGTACATTGCATTATATTTGTTATTTGTACATATTGAATTATCCCGCTTAATCATGATGAATCAGCTTTTTAATGTAATACTGAATTCCATATGCTAGTATTTTGTTGTGGGCTTTACATTTATACTCATTAGAAATTGGTCTACTGTTTTCATTTTTTCTTGTATTCTTGTCTACTAAAGTTATCAGGGTCATGATATTTTAGAATGAATTTGGACAAATTATATCTGCTTTCACTTGGGGGTTATTTAAAAGCATTGATATTTGTTTTTATGAAAATACAATACTGAAACCACTGAGGTTGAGGAATTCTTTAACAGAAGATTTTTATGAAGTTATATAACTTATAATACTTATTTTATTACCCTTTATAATTGTAATGATGTCATATATTTCATTCTTAGTATGGGAAATTGTAATTTCTTTACTTTGGATCACTGCAGCTACAGTTTCTTCTTTTTGTTTGATAGTACTAGAATATAGTATATATTTTCTCTGTCCTTCCTTGCTTTTCTGTTTCATTCATTTATGCTTTAGTTGTGTTTCAATTCACTACTCTCATGATTATCTAGTGGAATTGCAAGCATTTGACTTAAGACTTTCCTTTGTTCCCTAATCACAATCCTCTCCTCTGAATTGCAGTCTAAACACTGGACTAGTTTCATCCCTTTCTAAAAATTTTGTTTTTATTTCTGTTCATTTATAGTCTTTCATACTTTCTCTTGTACACTTTCTTCAATTTGTAGATTATTTGACATTGGGTTGTTTTATTTTGACATATTTAGACTCTTTTCAGTTTTTCCTCTTTTCTTCACTATTGACATTGCAACCCACAGCCTTTACACTAAGCTCCATTCCCAACCATTTATTTTTATTCTAATTTTGTTTTCTTCTGAGGCAGTCTTGCTTACTTGGTATGTTGCCCAGGGTGAACTTGAAGTTCTGATCATTCCCCGCTCAGCCTCCCAGATTGCTAAGATCTTGGGCATGCACCGCTTACTATGCCAGGCCCCAGTTATAGTTTTAATAGTGACTTCCTGTCAATTGTATTTGTATGTTAAAAATTATTTTAGGTGTATACATTCTATAATCTGGCCTATAATATCATTGGTCTTTGTGAATGTTGACACATATAAATGGAAGATGCCTTTTGTATATTTGTGTGTAAGATACACATGAATCTTTAAACATAGAATAATTTAGAGCAGTAAGTGGTATTTTTGTATTTTTCACGTCTCCCAATTTATGTGAACTAATGAGGGTAGAATGTTGAAATAGCCAACAATATATAATATTCCTGTCTCTGTGTAGTTATATTTTACATCATGAACCTCTATTTTGCATCTTTGCTTGGAGTTGCTCATGTATTTAATGTTGAC
>NW_004524719.1:580108-582587 GCF_000260255.1 Octodon degus
ACTTGAAGGAACCCTTCCCCATCTCAGCAGCCTCCTTCTCAAATTTTTCAATGGTTCTTTTGTCGATGCCACCGCATTTGTAGATCAGATGGCTGGTGGTGGTGGACTTGCCGGAGTCCACGTGTCCGATAATGACTATATTAATGTGGGTCTTTTCCTTTCCCATGTTGGCTTCGATTTAGTGGTGGCTTTCACTACGCCTGTGCTCTCACGGCAAACCCATTGAGAAAAAAGCCAGCTTATTTCTCTTAATTGGTGTATTGAGTCCATTTACATTGATGGTTATAATTGAGATGTATTGATTTATGATTACCACCTTATTTACCTCTTGTTGTTTATTCCTTTTTCTCCTGTGTTTAATTGTTTGCCTGGGCTAAAATTTGTTTTCATAGAGGACTTGAAGTACTCTGCTCCATGCTCTTCTTGCTTTCATGGTTTTTGAGGAGAAGTCAGTCATAATTATGATGGGTTTTCCTTTGAATGTGATCGGCTTCTTATCTCCAGCAGCTTTCAATATATTATTCTTGAGCTGAATTTCTGTGATCTTGACTATTATATGTCTCGATGTGCTTTTAATTGGGTTGAGGTTAGTTGGTATTCTGTATGCTTCAGTTACCTGAATGTCACATAGTTCTCTCATATTTGTGAAGTTTTCTGCCATTACTTCTGCCAATATTTTAAACTGTCATTTGTATTGCCTTCTTCTTTCTCATTGATGGCTATTAGTCTCATTTTGTTCATCTTTGCATCATCTTGCAAGTAACGAATTATTTTTCTCAGCATCCTAGTTGTTTTTAAGAGATCTTTTCTTACCTTTTCACTAGCTGCACCAGCATCTTCCAGATCTGAACCTCTGTCTTCACTTTCACTCAAACAGTTTTGCAAGCTTTGATTGAGATTTTAAGTTTCTCTTTATCTCTTTGACTTTGCTTCATATGATCTATTTCTTTCCTGTATTGTTCATTCAAGGAATCCATCATTTTTCTAATCTCCTCTATTTTTTTAATCAATGTCTTCTTTAGAAGCAGTTATAAATTCTTTTACTGCAGTGTTTTTTTTAGATTGGGTTTTCTCCCTATGTTTCTGTAGTTGTTTCTTTACTTCAGATGCTATGAATTCAGAGAATTCTTTTTTTTCAGAAAAGAATTCCTCTCTGTGTTCCTCTATAACTTTCTGCTGTAGGTTATTTAGTAACAAAGCTATTAATTCATACATTTGAGCTGAGCTAGTAGAAAAGAATTCAGCTCTGATTTCCTCTATAGCTTTCTGCTGTTGTTTATTTACTATCGATGCCATTAATTCATACATTTCAGCTGAGATAGTGTCGTCTGCACTTGTTCTGTGTGATCATTGGGTTTCCTCCATATGTTTCTGCATTTGATTCTTTACTGCAGATTTTATTAATTCAGTGATTTCTTTTTTCATTTCCAATCTGAGTTCCTCTATACCTTTCTGTGGTTGTTTCTTTATTTCAGAAGTTGTTGTTGATTCATTGATTTCAGCTGTGTGGTTTCCAATTTGTTCTGTGTTAGTGTCCTCTGCACTTGTTATGGGTTGGCTTGGGGTCTGACATTGTGTTTTGCTGCTTCTCATTGTCATTTTATGTAGCACTGTCTTCTGACTTTTGTTGTAGAGCTTTGGTGAAGTTATAACCTTAGCACCTACTAAAATTCAGGTGCAGATCTACAAAGTTTGGATTTATCCTGCTGGGCTTGGCTTGGGTCTGGCTGCTTTGCTCAGCTTCTTCCTGCTGCTTCCCTTGGGAGTGATCCTGTTGTGCCCCTCTTGTAAGATGTTTCTGCTCCTGGACTAGCTGGCTGGCTTTGTCCCCTACTCTCTCTGCAGGAACTGCATCTACAAGGTAGAGTAGTGGGGAGAGGTAACTCTCCCACACATTCACCGGTCCTTGGCTAGGACTGGATCTGAGGTTCCCCAGAACACGGCAGAAATTTTCACTGGGTGGGTGGGTTGGGGGTGTGCTCTAGAGTGGTGTGGGGGTCCCAATGTAGTGGAAAAAGGTCTCACCATGCTGTGCCTGGGCTTGGACTGGCAGGTCCTGTCGGTGCATGGTAGCCAGGAGCTCTCCCACACACTCACCGGGGCTTGGGCTAGGATTGGATCTGGGGTCCTCAGAAAGTGGCAGAATTTCTCACTTGAGGGGTGGGGTGTAGGGGTGCTGCATAGTGGTGGGGGGGTCCCCAAGGGTGTGGAAGAGAGTCTCACCCACTCTGTGCCTGGGGTAGGACCAGCCTAAAATTTTAAATATTTATGTCATAATTTTTAAATAAAAATTTAGCATTGTAAATTTCTATGATGACAGTTCAGCTAAATCTACTTGATTTTAATGAGTAATAGACTTTTTATCATTTTTCTTAAAGAATTTCAGTGTTCTATCCACTTGAAAATAGTTTAGAAACTATTTGAACATTGCAATTGCTTGCGTATCTGAGTATGTACATTTTGTCAATTTTTTTTTTTT
>NW_004524719.1:583124-623343 GCF_000260255.1 Octodon degus
CTCTTCCTTCTCCTTGTTGTCGTCATTCTCCTCCTCCTCCTTCTTCTTTCTTTCTACTTTCATACAGTCTCTTGCTAACTTACTCAGGTTGAGCTCAAAGTGGTGATCCTCTTGCCTCAGACCCCAAGCGTGCTAGGACTGAAGGTGTGTACCACTATCCCCACTGACAGCATTGTACTGTGTGCAGTGCCTACATGATGCACAATTTTTTGAAAGTCATAGAAATTTTATGGAAGGCATCATCTCAGAACAATTTTTAAATCTATCTGTAAACCAATTTATGATTTTAAACCTCTGTAGATATTTTGTGAGATCTGTGCTGAGTCCATCTGCCCTAGTGGTGCATTGGTTAATAATATCTTACTTAGAATTGGTCTTGAGGAACATGATGTTGTGTCGTTAAATGCATTTTATGAATCACTGACATTTTGTTGATGGGTTATACATTTTATCATAAGAGATATCACTTTGTTATTTCATATCAGCTACACTGTATTTTCCTTGTCTTTTATATCAGTACAGTCTTTGTTTACCTCTTATGAATTTTTTAGCTATTCATTTAAAAATTTTTGAGGTGTTTTCCTTAAACAGGTAAATTTTTGCTATGAATATGTTTGTTTTATTACATGACATCTGGAATTATGAGATTTTGTGAGCTATCTCTGTTTCACATATATTTAGTCCTGAGAAGACAGTAAGCCTAGGTTTCTTTGCACTTTTATAAAGTCTGTAAAATTTAAATAGCTTAATATATGTACTATGTTTAAAAATATTTCAATCATTGAGCATTCCATCATTCCATTTTTAGTGAATTTATTTTTACATCAAATTTCTGTTTTCATTTTTTAAAAATTTTATTAGTAGATGCTTGCAATTCCTGTAGTTGACAGTCCCCTTGGGAAGTGGTTATGTTTATGTCTTACAGGTGGTTTCTAATCCCCTTGCTGTCCCGCACTTCTAAGATTTACCATCCCCTTTTATACTTGTTGATATTCCTTGTCCTCACTCACAGTATGACAATACTGTTCCCATTAATTGTGACTATTAGCTCCCTGTACATGACCCATCTTTATTCTCACATCCCCTTTCCCTCCTCCTTGCCCTTTCCCTACTTCCCTTAGGTGCTTCCCTGCTGCAGGAGATTCATCCTCTTGTCCTTTTCTATCCATCTTTTATCTTTTTCTTTGTACTTTGCCTCATTCAAATGTTGGACATTGCCTGTAGGTTATTTGGGCTTGTGTGTCTGATTCATTTCATACAAAAAATTATGTTTTCCAACTACATCTGTTTTCTTATAAATGTCTCCAACGTGTCATTCTTTATAGCCAAGTAGTATCCCATTATATGTAAATACCACAGTTTTCTTAATCCAATTTTCTGCTAATAGGTATACAGCCTGCTTTGAGGATTTAGCTGGTACGGATCGTCCTTCTGCAAGCGTGGGTATGCGCGTGTCACTGTAGTACCACGACAACTTGAGCTCTTCGGGGCAGACCCCTAGCAGAAGGGCGGCTGGCTCACAGGACATTTCAGGTTTCAATTCTTTGAAATTTGCTTTTCAAACTGTTGCACTAACTTGCACTCCTGCCAGCAGTGCAGGAGAGTTCCTCCTTCACAGAGCTGTGCCAGCATTTGTTGGTGCCTGATCCCCCACGAGTGCCTTTCTTTTACATGAAGACAGAACTTTAGCACTGTTTTAATTTACATTTCTCTAATGGCTGAATACGTGAACCTTTTCATTTACTTTTGACAATTTGCATTTCTTTTTTGTGAAGTGTCTGTTCATTTCTCTAGTCCCTTTCTGTTTTGTCATTAACATGATCATTGATAAGTGGAGCAATATACCATTTTACGGCAAGCCTTTTAAATCTAAAGAACTGTTAGAATCCCCTAATCCAGTGTCTCTGTATCAGTGCAATCTTTTACTTGTTCCTTTTTAAAATCTTCTTTTCCCCCCACTTCCACTCCCTACCTTTGGTCTTCCTCTGGTTCCTCAATCATATTTTTTGTACAAGTTATGGCGTATAATTTTTACATTGATTTGAATTATTTGGTTCATGTACTTGACATATCCTTATTCCTCCCACTTTCCTTTGTTCTCTCTCTTACACTTCTCCTTGATCCCATGGACTCTGGCCTTATTAGAAGAGAGCTGTCCCCTTGTCCTTTTCTCTTTTATTACTTTATTTGTTTGTACTTTACTCAGTTGAGTAAATACCATATGTCCTTCAAGCTTATGTGTCTGATTTATTTCACTCAATGTTTTCAATGCATCCATTTTCTGACAAACACTTCCAATTTGTTCTTCTTCAGTATTAGGTGAGGAGTACTTCAATATATATAATTTTGTTGGTCCAATCAGCTCTTGATTGGTATACAGGCTGCATCCAGAATTTAACTGTCAGGGAGAGCAGCTTGGTGTGTGGCCGGTGGATGGAATTCAGTGCAGGGCAGCTCAATGCACGACCCATGGACTAAATTCAGTGCAGAGCAGCAGGGAGTGAGACTTGACCAGCAAAACTAAGCAGAATAGAGCAGTGAGACACGCGGTGGACTAAACTCTGCAAAGAACAGCTGGATGTGTGACACAGCAGGCTAAACTTGGTGTAGAGCAGCACACTGAGTGACCCAGAGGATGGAACTCAGCTCTAAGTTGCTCAGATGTGACCAGCAAAGAGGAATTTGGTGATATTGTCATGGGAGGAGGGTCTGAGGCCTGTGGCTAGGCTTGGTGAGCTGAGGCACACTGCTATATCCATTGAGACCCAGACTGTGGCCCAGACATGCGGGAAGATCTTCATGGCAGTGAGGCAGCAGGAGGAAACTTGGAAGACTCCAGGACAGAGGACAGTGCCAAGCAGAAACCAGTATCCCACTCTCAATAGAGAAACCACAATCTTGGGATGCAACAAAACAGGAAAATTTGACACAGAAGAGATACTTAAAGAACTGGCTTTTTACCTAGAGGCTCTAATTCCATTGATACAGTCATCTACAATCCAACTTTAACAAAAAAGTCACACAGAAATCATAATAAAGAGCTCTCTCTGAAATATAAAATGACAAAACAAGGGAGCAAGACGCAATCTCAGGCTCCAAGCCCATCCAGAACAAATCCAGGAGACACTAGCAGAGAAGAAATTGGAAGTCACACACCTGAAATCCTGAAATAATAGCAACTGAAATAATGAAACAATTGCACAAGGGTTTAGAGGAAATCAGATCAGAAATACTCTCCTAGATAAAAAGGAAATGAAAACTATAGTGTAACAATTACTAAGTGTTTGTAAAGAAGACACTGATAAAAGAATAGACGAAAATAGAAAAAATGATGTAAACCTTGAATGAGCAATATAGGAAAGAAATACAATGCATGAAGCAGATTTAAAGAGCTATACAGGGACTTAAAGACTCTATTATAAGTTGGAAAACTGAGTGAATGAAAGTGAAGGGAGACTTTCAGATCTGAAGACACTATTGCAGCTACCAAAAGAAAAAGTAAGGAAAGATCTCTTTTTAAAAAGAATCCAGGAATTAACAATTCAACAGTGGAGGGTGGGGAGTTAGCTTAGTAGGCTAAGTGCTTGTCTGGCATACACATGGACCCAGGTTCAATCTCCAGTACCACATGCTGTGCTAGCCCTGTCCCAGGCACACAGAACCTGCTACCAAAACCGGGGATGGTGGTCCATGCCTGTAAGGCCAGTGCTGGGAAAGCTGAAACAGGAGGATCACTGTGAGTCTGAGCTGCACAGTGAGACCCAGTACCAAATATATAATTTTTTTGTTGTCTTTGTAGTGGTTATTCATAGTACATGATGCAAGCATGATATCCTGTCCAAACACTATTAGCACAAATCTTTCTTATCATTGAATAAAGAGAAAGTAGCTGTATATCTATCCTAACTATTTTGTATATACAGATACAAAATAGTTCTTCATTTGTAGCCCCTTTTGTTCTTTAGTTTTATCAGAGAAAATCTGATAGGTATTCCATTGCCATTTAAATATTGTAGGTGCATGAATTCAGCAAAATAATCCAATGGAGTCCAGTAGTCCATCATAGTAGTGGTTTATCTGTAGGACTGGCGATGTCAGGAGTTGTTGACTTGAATATTTTACAGCTCGGCATATTAATATGGCTCTACTTTTTACACTTTGTTTTTACATGTTTCTGCTGTATGGAAAAGTTAAAGCAAGACCTATATAACAAGCAGTGTGACTTTTGTACCTGGCAAGGTTAGCCAAATCCCCCAAGGATTTATCCTGAAACCCTGTACTACAATTTGTAGATCTGTTCAAATACAGAATTTTTTAAATTAATAAAAAATGGTATATAAGCTGCAAGATGATGCAAAGATGAACAACATAAGACTAGTAGGAATCAGTGAGAAAACAGCAGCCAACATAAATGATGTAAAAAGAATGTGGGCAAAAGTAATAGCAGAAAACTTCCCAAATATGGGGAAGCAATCTGACATTCAGGTAACTGAAACATATAGAACCCCAAATAATATAAATCCAATTTTAAAAAAGCACCCAGACATATAGTAATCAATATCCACAAATTTCAACACAAGGATAGCATTCTAAAAACTGTAAGAGAGAAGAAATTATCACATTTAAAAGAAAACTCATCAGAATAACAGTAGATTTCTCATCACAAGCCATCAAGTCAAGAAAAGCATGGAACAAAGTCTTTCCATTCATACAAGAACACAAATTCCTACCCAGACTACTATGCTCCGAAAACTCCCTTTCAAGTTTAATGGAGAAGTAAATTTCTTCCGTGACAAAGAAAGCTAAAGAAATTCATGATGACCAAACCAACTTGGTAGACTTGGTATTTTGAGAACTAAAATATGTTCTCTAAAGGGATCAAAATGACCACAACTCCAAGAATGACATCAGAAAGAGCACAGCAAATAGGGAAAATAGTTAAGCACAGAAGAAAAGTAGAGAACCAAGAGCGGCAAAATAACATGACAAATATAAGCCAATACATACCAATTATAATTATCAATGTAAATGGATTCAATTCACCAATTTAAAAAAATGGATTTGCAGAGTGGATCAAGAAATAAACTCCAACAATATGTTGTGTACAAAAACACATAAAACCCAAAAAGAAATTAATAGACATAAAGTCAAAGGGTAAAGATAATACTACATGCTCTAAGACCTCAGGAAAAAGCAGGGGTAGCTATCCTGTTCTCAGACAATCTGAACTTCAAAGCACGAATGATCAAACAAGATAAAGAAGTTCACTACATACTAAAGGGAAAAATTCAAGGGGAAGTGATAGCAGTCATCCATATGTATGCATCGAATATGGGAACACCCAACTATAGAGGACAGATTTTAATGGTCATAAAAAACTAAAAACCAATAAACCATCTTAAATGGGAACTTTAACACCTCATTATCTCAAAAGATAGGTCAAGTGAACAAAAAATCAGCAAATAGGTAGCAGAAATTAACCAAATATTTGAGGAAACGGACTTATTAGAAATATAGAATGTTCCATCCAACATCTGAGCACATATTCTTTTCAGCTGCAACGGTACCTTCTCTAAAATAGAAATAATACTACTCTATAAATCATACTTACGTAAATTAAAAGAAAACAGAAATTATCCCATGCATATTATTTGACCACAGTGCAATGAAACTGGAAATTAATGACAAAAGAAAACACAAAACCCAATAAACATATGTAAATTAAATAACATCCTCCTCAATGACCAATGGGTTACAGATGAAATTTTTAAATAAGATATTAAATAATATGTACAGTCCAACAAAAATTCAAACACAAATTGCCAGAATTTGTGGAATGCAATGAAAGCAGTTATCAAAGGAAAATTTATAACAGTGAACTCACACATTAGGAAAACAGATCAATAAGATATAAATATCATAATGCTGCACCTTAAGTGTGTTACAAAAAGAAGAGCAAACCAAGCCAAATGCCCCAAAGTGAGAGAAAATTATAAATATTGGAGAAGAAATAAATGCAATTGAGTCAAAGGAAAACATACAAAGAATCAAAGCATCAAAGAATCAGCTGATTCTTCTAAAGATTAAATAAAATTGTTAAATCTCTAGACAACATCATGAGCCAGGGAGATAGCTCAGTGGAATAAGTGCTTGTCTGGCAAGCTCAAAGGCCTGAGTTCAATCCCCAGTTCCGCCCAAAACAAAAAAAAACAAAAACAAAAACAAAACCCCACCAATCTAGGCAACATCATTAAAAAGAGGAAAGAAAAACTCAAATTCAATAAATTAAATTAATTAAAATAAATTAAATTAATTAATTAAATTAATAAAAAATGAAAAGGGCAAAAGTAGAGGCCATGTAGAAAATAAGATCATCAATAGCTATTTTGAAAATATTTACTCTGACAAAATGAATACACAGGAAAAATAGATAGATTTTTAGATAGGTATGAATTAACAAAACTGAATCAAGAAGATATAAAAACTCTCCATAACCCAGTATCAGGCAATGAAATTGAAAATGTAACAAAAACTTATCACCAAAGAAAAGCCCAACTCTTGATGCATTCACAGCTGAATTCTACTAGAAATACATAGAATAGTTAATTCCAATACTCCACAAAATCATCAATGAAATTGAAAAGGAATCAATACTGCCAAACTCATTCCTGGAGGCAAGTATTATACTTATACCAAAACTGAAGAAATTTTCAACCAAAACAAAGAATTACAGACCAATCTACCCCATGAACATAAATACAAAAATCCTCAATAAATAGAATACAGCAAATCATCAAGAAGATTGTACACCATGACCAGGTAGGATTCATTCCAGGGATACAAGAATGGTTCAACATATGCAAATCTATAAATATAACACATTATATCAATAGAGCCAAAACAAACAAAAAAATCATCTCAATCTATGCAGAAAAGCCATTTGATAAAGTTCAACACTCATTTATGATCAAAGCCCTGTAAAACACATGGCTGGTACCTAAATCTCATAAAAGCCTTATATGGCAAGACAAGAGTCAATATTATTCTAAATGGAGGAGAAATAAAAGCTGTTATTCTAAAATCATATACAAGATAAGGATGTCTACTATTAACACTTCTACTCAATATAATTACAGAATCATTAGCTGCAGCCATTAGGCAAGCAAGAAAAATAAAAGGAATGAGACTAGGTAATGAGAATTTAAACTATCATTATTTGAAAATGGCATTAGACTCTACTTGAAAGACCCAAATAACTCCACCAAGAAAGTCCTAGATTTAGTAAACACATTCAGTACATAACAAGATACAAAGCAAATACCAAAAAATTAGTAGAATTCCTTTATACAGATCACAAACTCACCGAGAGAGAAATTGGAGAAACAATACCAAACATAATAGCATCCAAGAAATGAAATACTTAGGATCCAATCTAATAAAAGGAGTAAAAGATCTATGCAATGGAAATTACCATACTCTGGAAAAAAAAAGATCAAAGAAGATTTCAGAAAATCGAAAGATATTCCTTGCTCTTGTATAAGAAGAACTGACATTTTGAAAATGGCCATTCTTCCAAAATACTTATCCAGGGCCAGGACGATGGCTCAGTAGAATATGTGCTTCCCTGGCAAGTACAAGGGTATGAATTCAATCCCCAGTTCTGCCAAAAACAAACAAAAAAGTTATACAGATTTAATGTAATTGCTATCAAAGTACCATTTAGAGAAAACACTGCTAAAATTTATGCGGAACCAGAAAAGCCCTAGAATAGCAAGCCAGTCCTGGGCAACAAAGACAAGGCATGAAGCATTATATTCCTTGACTTGAAATTATATTACAAAGCCACTGTGATAAAATCAGCATCGTGCTTTCAAAAAAACAGACACAAGGATCAGTGGAATAGATGAGAAGATAAAGATACAAGTACAAACACACTAGCCACCTTATCTGTGACAAAGGGGCCAAATATGTCCCCTGGAAGTAAGATAGCCACTTCTGTAAATAGTGCCAGAAAAATCTGGCTCTTCACATGTCAAAAACTAAAACTAGACCCAGGTCTATCATCATGCACTAAATTAAAATCAAAATGGACTAAAGATATTAATATTAAAACAGAAATAATTAATCTACTGGAAGAGAAAGTAGGTGAAAATCTTGAAGACATAGGGGTAATCAGAGAGCTCATGGTCAAAAACCAAACTGCACTGGAAATAGGTCTAAGAATCAACAACTGGAATCTTGTCTTATTGAGAAGTTTTTGCATCACCAACAGAGTAAAAGGTAACCCACAAACTGGGAAAATATCTTAACCAACAATCACTCAGACAGGGGACTTCTACCTAGAATATATAAAGAACTGAAAAAAATCAAGCCACCAAAATATAAAGACCCAATCCAAAAATGGGCATCTGAGATAAATACATAGTTTTCAGAGGAAGAAATACAAATGACAAAGACATGAAAAAATGTTTCACAGAACTGGTTATTGGAGAAATACAAATTAAAACAACATTGAGATACAATTTCACCCCCCAAACAATGGCTGTTATAAGGAAATCAACTAATAGCAAATGCTGGAGAGGCCATTGGAGAAAGGTTCCCTTCTCCACTGTGGTAGGAATGACAACAAATGACCACTGTGGAAATCATTGTGGAGACTCCTCAAAATCTAGGACTGGAAATCCCATTCAATCCAGAAAATTCCCTTTCTGGGTATTTTTCCAAAATAACTGAAAACATCATACCACAAGGATGTATGTGTACCCATGCTTACAGCAGCACAATTTGTCTTAGCCAAATCTTATAAACAACCAAAATGCCCACCATCTGAAGAATGGATGAAAGAGATGTGACATTTTTATACAATGAATTACTCAGCTATAAAGAAAGACAAACTTGAGGCCTTTATATACAAGTAGAGGTACCTAGAGCCTATACTCATAAAGGAAATAAATAAAACCCCTATGTGTAAATATCATATTGTCATCTCACTGTAAGAACCTGAAAGTACAAATAAAACCTGAAATTGTAATTGATATAGTATAAGGAGAGAAACTGAACATAAGGATTACACAACAAGGATGAGCAAAAGGAGAAAAAAACAGGAAAAAAGTGAGGGGGAAATTTCATGCAAGTATATATACAGGATGGCTGAGATGATTGTATTAATAATTGCAATAAGGTTTTATTGAAAATAGCAGCTGGTGTTTAGAATTTTCACTTTGATTATATGCTCACATCTTTGATCTAAGCAACTACATCCAGGACAGCAATGCGTAATACAAAATCCATGGTTGAATACCTCTCATCCTGGTCTTCTTCATGTGTACCATTTCTATTATTATTATTATTATTATTATATTTTAGGACAAGATCTGCAGGGTTTTCCTACATAGTTTGGACTCATAGTGACCCTCTTGTGCTCAGCCTCCCAAGAGTTGGCATTATAGGCAGGCACCACCATGCCCAGTCTCAATCGCTATCTCAGCGTGCCCCGGGCCAGGGCTCGCACAGCTTGCTGGGGCTAGAACCCAGCCACTGCACTCTGGCTAAGCAGGTGCTTTAATCTGCTGAGATATTTGGCCTCAATTATTATTATACTCTTTTTAAAATAACTTTTAAAAAGTAATAAAAAGACAAAAAATAAGGTTTTTTGAAAGCAAGTGATAGTATTCAATTATTTGTCCAATCTTGCTTAAATATATCTGTTAATATGAGGAACAGATTTGATGATAAAAATAGGTAATATATCAACAATTGTTAATTTTTTATTTCGAAAATCTGTAGCATATATATTATTGTGTTACCCTGTTTCTGTCTTTGTATTTGCTATTTGTTTTTGCTTTTGTTTTTACTTTTCAAAATAAAATAATTTTTTTCAAAGCTGTTTAATAGGACAGTTTCAATAATTAATACATTGTACATTGTTATCTTCTTAGATAACAATGGTTATGAACAGTACAAGAAGCAGACAGGATATCCTGTCCAAACACTATTATAAGTACAACTCTTTCTTCTCATTGAATTAAGCCAAAGTGGCTGTATATCTATCTTAACTATTTTGTATATATAAATACAAAATAGTCCTTCCTTTGTATTCCCTTTTTTTGTTTAGTCCTGTCAGAGATGGAAATTCTATTGGCATCTAAATACTATAGGTGCTTGAATTCAGCAAAACAATCCAACACTGTGCAGCAGTCCATAATAGTAGTGGGTTATCCTCAGAAGTTATTGACTTGAGCCTTTTACAGCTCATCATATTAATATAGCTTTATTTTATATACCTCATTTTCATACTTTTCTGCTGGATGGTTAAGCCCAAGACAAAGCAAGACCTATATAACAAGAAATGAAACTTTTGTATCTGATAAGGTCAGTCAAGCACCCTCAGGATTTATCCTGAGATCCTGTACCTCAGATTGTAGAACCTTTGTCAGTGTCAGCCTTGTGGATGAGTCACGGCCATTGCTTGACCACTTTGCTCTCTGTGAAAGCCTGAAAGAGTGTTTTCTCTCCATGTGACTCTCCTTAGGCACACTCTACATCATCGATCACTTTCCTCTTTGGTCCCATAATCTCCTTGATCAGAAAATTTGGGGCACAACTGAGTTACTTGATGTTACAGTACAGGTTCTCCTATGTCCTGAGTCTTCATTGACCATAAAAGGCTTTTTTACACAACTTTAAGATGCTGGTCTTGAAGGCAACTTGTTATGTAGGGACTAAGTCCTAGCTTCTTGCAGTCATTACTGAATATTCACCACATGCTGGGTTGGCTTGGGCAGCATCTGTGTTTCTTCCTTCCTTATTCCATGAAAGCCTGAAAGCCATATAGTGTTATTTACTATGTTCAATTATAACTTCACGAGGTCAACAGTTAAAAGTTTGGTATGCATTGTAATGAAAACACGTTTAAAGTTCAATATTACTCTATTGTGAACACACATGCAGATTGTTCTTGAAAGGTTATCAAGTTGGGAACAATAACAGAGAGTTGGAGGTGGGGAAACATTGACTGAGCCATACACAGCTACAGTTAGAATGAATATGCAGGGTCTGGGAACAAAACGTCCACACACTCCAGCAGTTCAGCATATTAATAAATGTCTGAAGCTAATGGCCACTACTTTGAGCACCTCTTATAATTGTAGAAGCCAAAGAAAATCTCATAATGTCTCAATCAATTTATTGCTAAAACATTTACACAAGTTTTTCTTTCCTGATGAGTACATTTTTGGATGAACTCTTTATTTTGATGATTTAGTGTATAGTAGTATATCTTTACTAAAGTTAACATATAGGTCTCAGAAAACTAGAACAGAAAATTTCTAATGTTTTACATAAAAAGGGTTGATACCTATTGAGGACACATGCATCACTTACAAAAAAGGACACGCTAAGGTGGTGAATCATTACCCAACTATACATGTATCAAAATATCTCATTGTACTTCATATATATATATATATATATATATATATATATATATATATTCATTATATGCCTATGAAACTAAAGGGGAAAAGGTAAAATATTAAAACACAAAGTCATGCTGATTTTAAATTTATTTTATTACTGTATCACTCAGTGTTTTGTAGGGAAACAGATATAGCACAAGATACACAAATGAGTAAGAAATTAAAGGATTGGCTCATGATAGTGAGCCTCAGAGTTGGATGAGGAAATGTGTGAGAGTAGCTGCACACTGGAGACCAGAGGTTTCCATCCAAGGTCTGGAGTTCACTGCAGCGAACGAGTCTGTATCAGGAAGTCAATGGGTCTGAGATGGAAGGCAGAAGTGTCTACCCTGGAAGGCTGAAGGATCCAGGGCAGAAGTGGAAGAGTCTGCATTAGAAGCCAGGATTCAGTGTCTAAATTGAAGGGCAAGACTGGCACTCTTCCAGGGAGTGGAAGCCTGTCTGTCCTTCCTCATATTCTCTTTCACATCATCCAGATGACAAGCCACCCTAGGATGGTGCTTTGCTCCCTAGGCTGTAGGACGGCTGAGCCAATTTTTTAAGTCTCTAAACTTCTCAAGTTGACAAGATAACCATTTCAATCATTCTTCAAAATAATTTATTATTTTCCATTTTCTCTCATGAGAATCCATGACATTCTTTTCAAGTATTTAATGCTTACATAGTACTTAATATCATTTCTACTTCTTTCTCCATTGTTTTGTTTTTTCTTTCTTTTTTTTTTTTTTTCTTCAGAATCTAGGATTGAACTCAGGCCCTTGCACTTGTCAGGGAAGTGCTTATTCCACTGAGCCATCTCCCCAGCCCCTCTCCATTAGTTTTTAATTTATACTCAGCATAACAGTACTATAATTATGTTATAGATTGATTTAATATTTATTTCTTTGAGATAGAGACTTCATAATGAAATTAGGAGCCTAAAGGTGGATCTGTTTCTTACCAGAATCATTACTTTCCAACATGCTTGATCAACTTATATTCCCCAGAAGAAGAATAAATACTTTTGGTAAAGTCTTCTGAGTACTGGACTTACAGGAGCTTCTGTGTTAAGTCCAGTGTCCTCTACAATATCATTTAATGGACTACTGTATTTAGTTGCTCTCTTTAAAGCCCATAAATCATTTTTCAATTAGTTGCTCTTCATCAATCACCCCTGAAAGCTGTGCATCAAAACTACCCATTATATTGTGGTTTTATAACCTTATCTTTAATAAGAGTTTTGCTTTATATATTTCATGACTATCGTCCTTGGTTCATTAAGATTTATGGCTGATCCATCTTTCTCAGGGTGTGGAAATTTGTTTAGCAAAAATGCTCCTAGGATTTTCTATCAAGGCTGCTGTCCTTTCGTCCCATGTTATTGGATACTTATTTTGCCAATATAAAAAATGTATTTGTATTTCCATGATGGATTTTTCAATATCCATGGCTTTTCTTTTGTTTTACCTTTATGTTGATGTGTTTTTATTTTTTTTTTTAGTAAGACATGGGCAAGTCTACTCCACATTTGATGTTAGAGTTCATTCCTTTCCTCTTACAAGTGATTAAGTGGCTCCTCCTCCTTAGCTCCAGTCTGTAGTCCAGAAAAACTAGGTATCAAGTTGTATTATTACAGTATAATATTTGCCATAATTAATCTAACCTACTCTCAGATCTTTCTAAGTACTGATTATGAATAATTGTATAGTACTCCAGTTAATTCTTGAAAATGAACTAACATTATGTATTTATTGTTTGTCTAGCTTTGTTGTCCTGGGAATTGAACCAATGACTTCGTGCATGGTAGGAAGATGGCTGTATTCTCATCCCGTTTTATTTTATTTTGAGATGCATCTTCCTAAATTGTACTAGCTGGCTTCCAGCTTCTGATGCCCTTGACTCTACTTCCACGGGAACTGTTATTGCAGGCACGTACCACCACAGCCACACGTCCTCTAATTACTTATCACATATATCATTACTTTAAACTGTTCCGTCTAATCTCCAGTCTTTCGCCATCCACTTTCCTATTTTTACCTGCATTTTTGAACTTTGAATTCTCTCTTTGTTTGCTGAAACTATACCTCAAAATGTTTTCAAAATTATTGGTTCCATCTACTTTTCTGAAGTCATGACTCAAATATTCCCTGCACAAACTCAAATACAGTGGGTGAGGCCAACTCAATAAGAGGCATGTCTCTCCTAGTCCACTTACTGCGAGGAAGGAGTTCGCAGGTCAGCGTACAATGTTGTTTTGTAGTTCTAGTATTCAGATATGCAATCCTCTCTCCATGCCAAAATTGTCACCTCCAATAGGCCCTTCATTCTCATCATATATATGATGTAGCAGTTATCACAATGAGTCTGTACACACACACACACACACACACACACACACACACACATATATATCTTCAGAACTTGTTTATGTTTTAGCTTAAACGTTCTAAACTTTGTCCAGTACCTTTCCATTTCTCATGTTCCCCGTCCTGGAAGCTAGTGATGTCCCTTTTGTTTCATGAGTTTGACATGAGAGGACTCCACTGCAAGTGGTATCAGTGCAGTATGTGCTACTCTGGATCTATCTTGTTTCACTTACTTAGCACAATGTCTTCCTGTTTCATTCACACTGTAATTATTTGAAGATTATTTTTGCTATGGCTCAATATTACATTATTGCCTATACTACATACATCATTGTGTAGACAGAGAGAGAGGAGAGGAAAGAGAAAAACAGAGAGAGAGACAGACAGAGAGAGACAGAGACAGAGAGACAGAGACAGAGAGACAGACAGAGATAGACACAGAGACAGAGAGAGAGACACAGAGAGAGAGACAGAGATGAGAGACAGACAGAGACAGAGATAGACACAGAGAGGGAGAGAGAGAAGAGAGAGAGAGGTAGAGGAGGAGAGAAAGGGGGGGAGAGATTGACTCCATCTGTTGATTAGTACAAAGATTCTGTAATGGATGTGTCAGATTGTGGACTGCCCTTTGGATGCTTATTTCATTACCAAATGCAATAATGGAATCACAAGCTGGTTTTGATATTCACGGACCCTTTCTTTTTCCAGCCCCTCAACTCTTTCATATTCACTAGTGCAATTCTTGTAACTCAGTTAGCTTTTCCATCAGTTTTCACCTTCTCCTCCTTGCTTCTAAACTGAATTTTTCTCTCTATTTTACTTAGCTCTCATGGCCATCTTTTAATCTTTTTTTGAGAATATGTGTAACGTCTTGTCTTCTCCCTGTTCCTGTGTCCTGGAAACTCAGTGAACTTTTTTGCTCATTCCCCAGTTCTAGGTTTTTCCTTTCTACAAATTCCCATTTCTTCTATAGCTTGCTTTTATACCTGTCATTTTCTAAATTGCAATGTTCAATGTTTATCCTTTTTGTGATTTTAAATTATGTTTTATATATTTGAACTTATATACATGAAAGCCCTTCTGCAACATCTGTGGGCTGGGTAGGTCCAACTTGATGCTTAATACAAAAACAAACTCTAAACATCTTAGATAACATTATATTTAAATATCTTAGATCAAACCTTTCCTTGTGTCTGGATATCCAGTAAAGAAGCCTTTTAATTGCTGGATTATCAGAAACCAAGAATGACAAATTTATATAAACTCTCCATTTAAGTTCAGCAGGGAGCCCTATAAATATTGCGCTGCTGCTACACACCAGATTCTTCCTACTTTTCTTCATTGCCCCTGTCAAAATAGTCTAAAAGTTCAAATTTTATTCAGGAGTAAACCACACACATTAGCAGCATAGATGGTGCAACTGAGCACAAAAGCTGGGAGAATCATGTTTTTGTGCTTCTAGAAATGAAATTATGTATTTATCAATACAAACTGGACTTGGAAGAATGAGTAAGAAAAAGTGAAGAACACAAAAGCCTCATGTAAGAAGGAAGAAGGTAAGATAAGTAATAAGGAACTAGCTGTTGTGAGAAAACAAGTGCTGGGTACTGAGGAAGCTGCAAACAACAGAACAAGGTCTAGCTAAGCAATTGCAAAGAAGCAGACAAAGTAAGGCAAGACAAATCCTATGACAAAGAAATACAGTGTAGAAGAGAGACAGCGAGGATACTCCACCAAGAGAGCTGTAACAAATCCCATGCTTAAAAAGTGACAAAACTAAACAAAAAAGAGGATACAAATGAAGGACCATTTTGTATCTGTATATACAAAATAGTTAGGATAGATATACAGCTACTTTCTCTTAGTTTCAATGAGAACAAAGATTTGTACCAATAGTGTTTGGACAGGATATCATATCTGCATCTTGTACAATGAAAGACAACAATATACAATGTATTAATTATTGAAACGGTCCTACTAATTGGTTTTGAAACTGTCTCATTGCTATTTGTTTGCCAATAAAATTAATAAAAATATAAAAAATAAACTTAATATAAAAAAAGAAATCTGATTAGAGAAGTAAAAAAACAGTAATCAGAATTTCGCTTTCAGGCACACTGAAATAATTATTACTGTACTTGTGTTCTTCAAGGAGTCACTGTTACGGTGCTCAAGTAGGATGGCGGATGGATGAGTGTCCCTCCCCAGGTGCTAACTCAACTTGTTATGTGCTTTGCACATCTGCACTTAGAACGTGCTATTGCCTAATTATTTAATTAGGGACATTAAATGCAGCATTAATTTGGTGGATATTTCAAGTCACTAGTACATAATTATATTTCTGCATTGAAAGTTAAGATGTGCATATTGATTACTTTGTAATCTTAAAATTTAATATTGTTAAACTAATATCAAGTTATTTCCAAAACTACCCAGTTTTGAAACTACAAACTATATCAAATTCTTGAGTTGGATGTCTATATGTGGGATAACATTTAAGTTCATGTATCTCCTAAATAGAACTTACAATGTGCCAAGTTTTGTTAAGTATACAAAAATTTTAAAGCAAAATTTTGATCAAGTTACTGTATTAAAATCTCAAGAATCACATTTTAGGCTAGCCAAATAGCCCAGTGGATTAAAGTACCTGCAAGTAGGTGCAGGGCCTGGGGTCTGATCCTTGAGCCTGCTGTGCTGGTCCCGCCCCCGGGGCACACTGAGGCAGCAATTGAGACTGGGTGTGGTGGTGAGCGCCTGTAATCCCAGCTCTTGGGAGGCTGTAAGCAGGAGGATCACTACAAGTCTGATCTAGTAGTGAGAACCTAAACACCCTGTAGACCCTTCCCTAAAATACAACCCCCCAAAGAACAAACAAACAAACAAAAAAAATAAAAAGAATCACATTTTGAACCTATTTCTTATTGTTGTTCACAGAAGGTAAATCTAAAAGCTGTTGCTTACTATTTTAAAAATGTGTCCTTTTTATACATTTTTCCTGAAAAATTTTATTCTGTATGCTTTCTCAAATTACTTATAGTATAAATATATAAACATATTTTCAATGACTGTATCATTAATTTATCCAAAAAATATATTCATATTTTAGACATTTATTTAGAAAATATATACTACCAACTTGCAGCCTGGAAAGTAAAAAAAAACAAAAACAAAAACAAAAACCTTAAAATTGTCATTCACTCTTAACAAAAATAAAAAGCTTAATGACTAAAAATCTACAACTTCCAATACACTTTTCAAAAAATAGAGTTAATAGGGAAAATGGCCGCTTCTGTACACAGACGGATACAGAGATTCTAACTTCGTGAGTGAAACCCCAAAGGGGGACACTGCCACTGAATCTAGTCCTCGGATAAGAACAACTAACCTATAGCAGTGTGCAAATTGCTGGAGGCTCAGTGTAGTGAAATCCGAGTTTAAACTCTCGGGGATCCACATATGGGAAGTAGGACACTATTTTACTTCACCAAGAGAATCCCTACCAGGGTCTCACGGTGAGGCTCAGAGGCAAGTTCCTTCACATTTTAAAGCCTCTTTGAAATATGACAAGAACATTTATTTTTATCCCGGCTTCTTGGCAAGAGAAACTATTTTACCAGATCCTAACCTACAGAAGTTTTATTTAAACACGGATGACTCTACAAAAGGGAAATACGTGTCTCCATCTATGTCTGACTTGTATAAGAAGAAAAATACATAATTTCTTTCCCATCTACCATCTTGTTCTCCCTAAAATTTGGATTATGGGGTTTGGACGGGTGGTAGAAGATCTTTTTAAAAAATTGTTTTAACGTTATTTTATTTATTTATTTGGTACAAAACAAAACAAAACAAAACAAAGCTCCTGTAAGTGGGGAGGGGACGAGAGCTGAAGGGAGGGGAGGATGATAGGGGAAAAAAAAAACAAAACAGGAATTCAGTTACAGTCTATACAGGCAAAAATTCCCCATGACTATTTTGATCATTAGGTATGGCAAATATGTACTAGTAAAAGATTTTTTTAAAAGAAGATTACTGGATAGCCTTTATAGAAATCCATGAAAAACATAAGAAAGATAAATCTAGATAGTGAGAGCTTGATGATTTATTGAGCATTTAACTACGGAGGAATCACCCACACCTGGAAATTATTTTCATGGGCAATAAATCGTATCTGTTGAAGCAAATTGCAAACAGTACTCGGGTTTCATCTGTGCAACCAGTCCAAGTGTGAATCATTTTTTGTTTGCTTTTGGTTTTGACATTTTTTTCTTTTTATAAGTCTATCTTTACAAAATACAAAAATGTGTTCTGTACATTGTACAAATACCCCACCACTCATAGAAGTCTACTAATGTAACATGTCTTAAAATAATAGCTACCGATGTTGATATCTTTCCCTCCCAAACAGAAACATATGTTCATAATACAACCATAAAAGTTCCTGCACATATTGATGAACTCTTACATAGACAGTTCTTAGTGCAGTTAGGATTTCTGAATGGGAAGGAGCATACTATGTCATTCCTATACCACAAACATATTTGACATCACGAGGCCCTTTCTTTCAAGTACCAGAGTACTCAAGGTCTTGCCAATAGGAGTAGGCCATTCTAATCTTACTACACATTGAATGAATTGTGACAGTGTGTTCTATGTGCAGTAGTTATGAAAACAAAGCTATAGTAATAACTAGGCAAAACAAGATTAGTAACTAAGGAAAATTAAACAAATCCCAAAGTGAAATACACAGAATTCAACAGAGTCCAATCATAGTTATATTCCTGGAAAAGACAAGTGTCACCTGTTTGGGCTAGCAATGTGCAAATCTTGTTGGAGGGAAGCTTCTTCTCAGTTATTAGGTAAATTGTGTATATGTATATTAAGGATATCAGCATCTGCACATTTGTCTGTTAGTGAACTGATTTCCATAGTCAGAAATTCCTGCTGTATTGATGTGTCCTCATTCAACAAAGTTGAAAAGTTAGTGATTCCCTCAAAGGAACTCAGCAGTGGAGAAGGCTATTTTGGTCAAGGCATTGTTTAGATTTCTGGTCTGCAGGCAGAGGGTTAGAAGGGCACAAGGCTTCAAGTTGCATGTGTTTCAATAGGCAGAAACACAGAGGATAGGTTCCCATGCTAGGCCATCTGCTGGCATATGCCACGTTCCCGAAGCTCAGTTAAATTTCTATCTGATTCATTATTGGGAACTAATGTTAAAACCTTGAAAGGCTGTGGATCATCAATTCTTTACTATTGTGCATGATTTCCTGCACAGAGTGCCTGCTCCGGGTAGCTGCATGTGACACGGAAGTAAAGTATCAGATGGGCTCGTTACTTACGGACAGTGTGATACAGGGTTCCATCTTGCTTCATCGCTGTGCATTTGTGGAGCACACATACAGCTCCTGTTCATGAAGTACACAAGATTCTGAGATAGATTTGCGTAGCACCTGTACTCCCAGCTTCTCTTGCTCTAGGATAGAGTAAGATCATTGAGTGAGCACGCCCTGGGAGGTAGAAAGCTGTTAGAGGGAAAGACTCTGTAACCACCCACATGCTTGGGCGTCTTGTAGTTTCCTCCTGTTCTCATTCCAGCTGCCAGTTTCGGTATCTTTTAAAAATTGCAAGCATTGAAGTCATAAAACTAGTACAAAACCAATTTCATTTACTACCAGTCAGGAAATTATTTGATTAGTTTTCCCATTGATACTGAGTTGTCCCACTAAATGAGTTTTACATTCTACTTCGAACAAATTGAATTAGATAATTTTATGTAATTATCTTTTTCCCCTATGAGCATTTAGCCAATAATGTAGCGAAAATTTATTTTTTGGAGATGAGTAAAAAAGTGCAACACACTGCCATAGGCTTATACCTTTGAGTGGCTGCAAACCTCACTGGTGTCTTGCCTTGGCTGGGTATGGAGTTAGAAAGGGATGGAATCAATTTAATATCAAGATCATTTTTACTAATCTCTAAACAGAATAGATTATTTTCTAATTGGTTTGGAGTAATCTTCAGTATTCCCATCATGTTATAGTTTAGTGTTTATATTTATTTCTCTTTCAAATAAACTCAATTCTTTATCACCTATTGTATATAAAAATTTCATGAAAATTTAAAAATCTCTCAGTCTTTCCTAACACAGCTACAATAGTTGTTGTTTTTCTAAACAGTAGTAGAGAACACAGGATCTGTCTCCAATTACTTGGTTTGATTTTTTTTTTGGAGGGAGCACAACTTTATACTTTTCTTTGATCTTTGGTTATTTACTATTTTATGGTGCTAGGGATTGAACTCAGGACCTCATGCTTGCCAAGCAGGTGCTCATGCCGCTGAGCTATCTCCCCAGCCCACAATTTTATAAACGGTGGTAGCTTTATTTTGGGGATTTTTAAAAAATATAAGAATCAACTGAGATTTTATATTTCAAAAAAGTTAATAAGGAGAACATGGTAAATCTATAATAGTCAAATGATAAGAGTGATGAATATATATTATAGAGATACACTGGTGCAGAATGTGCACACCATGGGCAGTGACTAAGCTGATCGGATGCAAGTGCACATGGGCCTCGCTGACCATTGTTGTACGGGGAGAACACCTAAAATGTGTTTAAAGTCTGTATCTACGTATTCCATACATTATTTAAGCTATACATTTATGTTATGTCTATCTATACATACAACACATTTTACGGTACAGTTATATAAATTTATATAATTAATTTTCTAGATATGTTTGCTGTCTTTCTTTTTTGCTCTCCCTTTCTATATAAAAATTCATGGACATATACGTAATTATTAAGGCAGAGTAAGTATCATCATGATTTTCTTAGAGTCCATGAGTTCACATGGTTAATGAGAGATGTCGTCATTAATAGTAACATAGATTTATAAGTGCAAGTAAATAAAAGAAAATTGAATTAGAATGTCAAATTGTATGGAATTCAGAATTGTTTGATGTATGGTTTTTTAACAAAATGTGAAAATCACTTTACATACATAGTGTTCACTTTTTTTCAAAGTAAAGCAACTGATAGGGCATTTGGAAAAGAGATAGCATTCATTAAAGGAAAAAATAAAACTGACACACATGGAGTTGAGTGATAGCTCAGCACTCTAAGTGCCTGCCTGGCAAGCACAAGGACCCAGGGTCAATCCCAGCAGTGTACGCTACACAGCCATGCACTGAATCGGGCCCTGGTACGGGGTGTGGTGGGGTGTAGCTATACTTCTAGTGCTGGGAAGGCTGAGACAGGAGGATCACTATGAGTTTGAGCTGTGTAGCAAGACTCTGTACCAAAAAATAAATAATCTTATATATATATCATATATATATATGTATCATATATATATATATATGATATATATATATATATATCTGACACACACAAAGTAGTAATGGAAACTTTCTTTACAGTGTGGTGCAGGATAAAGATAAAGACCATAGAGAAACCTAAATATCAGGAAATCACTATCGGTGTATCTTTCTCAAGGGCTCAGCAATCTCTAGACTATGCCTTGCTCTCTCTTCATTTAGGAAAGCGAAGGACCTTGGCAACTGGAGAACATGGGCTGCTGTTTCCTCAGGGGTCTATTCTATTCTGGAGTTACCTTTCCTAAGTGGTGAGTGGATAATGAACACATTCTGGCCTCGCTGTGCCACTGCATTTGTGCTGAGCACATCTAGTTCTATATTAGATAATTATTGAGCTGGTTCATTAAGGAAAAGCTGAGAGGGCTCAGTTTAGGGAGGAGAGGATTGCTGGTCAAGCAGGCAAAAGCATGGGCATTTCTACCGTGTGAAATTAAGCTCCGCAGGAAAAAAAAATCCACTAGACTAAACTGAATGGAAAACAAATTGAATTATATGATAAAATAATTATAAATAACAATTTATGGCTAATATTCTTGCCATACTCATCAAATTCTTATAAATTAATGAGGATAACAAAAAATGGCAAAGGTCTAAAGGGAAATAAGTAATCATTTCATGTTGATAAAGCATATGATCTCACGATTAAGGAAGGCAATTAGTAAAGCCACCGTAACTTGGCAGCCGGCTACAGTAATGTATACAGAAGCGCCATCTCAGCTGTGAAAGTTATGTTCCAAGACTTCCAGGCTGAGCCTGAAGCCACTGATACCGCTGAAACCGTAGCAAATGCACTGAAAATTCCACACAGTTAACTGATGACCACAACAACTAACGGATGAGAGGAGGGTAAAGCGCAGACACGCTGGAGAAAGAGAGAATTCATGCCCCAGGTGCCGCAGGGCACCGACGACCTCACCCAGCTGCTCTGAGCAGCATCCAGTACGAAACACATGGATCGTTTGTTCTGGAAGTTTTCTATTTACAATTTCCGGAGCCCACTTAGTCAGAGCTTACTGTAGAAAGTGAAGCCAACAAAGAGGACAGGGAGCTCTTGTTCAGGTACTGTTTACTTCATCTGTGTCTTTCCTCAAATGGATTCTTTTCTTCAGCGTTCTTCCCATACTCAAGAACTCCAATTTGCTTCTCCTAAACCTTTCAGAAAGCACAGTTTCAAGGGCTAGGGAGTTGGCTTAGTAGTATAAGCACTTCCCTGGCAAGTGCAAGGGCCTGAGTTCAATCCCCGGTTCCATCACCACCACCACCACCACCACCACCACCAACAACAACAACAACAACAAAAAAGAAAGCAAGCACAGTTTCAAGTCATTAATCAAGATTAGATAACTCAGTACACCACCAAGAACAGTGAATAAATGGGTGCTTTCTAACACAGGTTAACAAAAAGAAAGAAAAATAATCCACCATTGTTGAAAATATTTGTTATATATTCCCTCTTTTAGGATATTGATGTCTAAGAATAATAGCATCTTATGTATATGTATATTAAATATTTGTTAAACAAGAATTGCACTTGATTTTAATAACCCCTCATAAGAAAATTATAATATTAACATTCTGATTTTGTAATTTGCAGCATTTATTTAAAAAGGTAAATGTATTAATAATATCATTGCCAGGAATTTAAGGAATTATTCAGTAAAAAATAATTTCAAAATTAAAAATTGCATCAACAAAGGTAAACAAGTTTTAAATCCCCTAACTCATTCTTTTTGTCTATATTAGGCTGAATTCTCTACAGATGATAACAAGTGCTCTATAATGAATTCAAATTCATGTGGGGTACCTCTCTTTAAATATCATATACTTAGAGTCTTTATAGATCTATATTACTAAATAAAATAGCTTATAGGAATCAGATACCAACATCATCAAAAGATAATTTTATATACACCTTTAAGGTTCCCATTATGCAACTTAGGCCTAATACTTAGTATGTACATCCTTTGGATACGAGGAAGCGCATGGCTTTGCATCCAGAATGATGCATCTGTTCTGATTTGATTTAACTACCCATCAATGACTATAAATTGTTGGATAATTTTATTTGATTGGCAAAGTAATTTTAGAGCAGTTTGAGCAATATTGTTGCATATGTGCCTGGAGTCCCAATGCATGATTTGTCCGTGGTTCATTGTGGGCAAGGATCCCAGTTGTCCACCTACCTGCAAAGTCACTTGAAACTAACCTTAGGAGTAGCCTCAGATTTACAAAATAGCAAACTTTTACTGTTTTACATGTTTTGTTTTATATAAGATAATAATTTTCTCCCTGCCTTTAATTTTGAGAAATTCAGCCATGGTCATGTGAGCATCTATCTTTCAAATGTATCAAATAAAATACAGAGATGTTGATTCTTGTATTTCTTCTCTACTGCAACTTCCCCAGCACTGCAAATTCTGTTCTCTGTGTTCAGTTTCATTATAAAATCTCACGGGCTGCTTCGCACTTTCTGTACCTCCCAGCCCTGCTTGTCTCCTGTCTTGGCTCTGATCATGGCTTCCCACTGAGTTCTCTTCTTTTTTCTTTGATGGTTCTTAGTCTATTTCCATCACAACAGCCAGGAAGATTTTCCGGTCAAAACCATTTAGTGACTTTTTGCATCATGCAAACTTAAACTCAAAATAATTTGTTTCAGCTATATTTTTCTCATCATTTTCCTTTCTGCACTTGCTGACCTCATCTGCTGCCCTATCCACATGGCCGACCCTTGGCAGGCAGCCCCTTTGTGCTCTTCGCACACATGCAGTGTGTCTCTGTCTCAGAGTTTTCCAGCTGATCACACTCTTTATTTAGACCTCTCTCACCAAACTATGGTCACTCCAAGAACAGTTTGATCGTTCTGTTGTCTGCTCAAAGCTCTCCTTATGGAGGGCTGGGAGACGCTTGGTCATCTAAGCGCCTGCCTGGCAAGCACAAGGACCCTGGTTCAGTGCCTGGTATGGCATGCCCCGCTGGCCCTGGGTCTCTGGGAATGCTGAATTGGCCTTGAAAGTGGGTGTGGTGGTGCACAGCTGTAATCGCAGCACTGGGGAGGCTGAGATAGGAGGATCACTATGAGTCCAGATGCATAGCAAGACCCTGTACCAAATAAATAAATAAGTTTTTAAAAATTAAAAAAAAAGGGAAACTCTTCTATGGAGAAACTGTCCTAGGACCTTGTCATCGTTTGTGTCTAGTTGTCCCCCAAAAGCCTCATGCAGTCATAGGGTGGGGACTTCTAGACTTGGTGATTAACTCATGATCCACTGGGATTATGGATGATCCAAGGCTGGGATTATGGGTCTTAGTACTGCTGGGATTATGGGTGTGTGTATTGCCCCCAGCCCGAGTCAGAAAGCCTAAATGCAATATAAGAGAGACAGCAAGACAGACTCTCTCTCTCTCTGTTGCCACTGTTGCTGTTACTCCTGCATTTGCTCTCTGCTGTTTGCCACTGCCGTGGATGTTTGCCCTCTGCCATGTGCCCCTCTGCCTTGGAGCCAGCCAAGTATGGACTGAAACCTCCAGTAACTGTGAGCTACGTAAACTTTTCCTTCCTTCGTTTTGGGTGTTGGGTGTTTGTCCCAGCACGAGAGAAGAGTAACTGAGGTAGACCTGATAGTTCAAAAATCCTCCTGCGGTAGCTCTGTGGTCTCACTCCTGGGGCACAAGGAGGCTTTGGACTTCTTTACACTAGCTCTCCCCAAGACATATTAAATGGGCTTTGTATAATTATCTCTTTTTCTCCCTGTGTGTGTGGGAGCAACACAAAAAAGGGAAGTGGATTTGTGCCTAATGGTGTTCTCAGTGTTGATTCAAGTGCTTGCTTCAGAGTGGGCCCGCAATAAATAATTACTGAGAGGTCTCCACCGTGCAACTTACTGAGCCTGTGATAGTTAGCTAATGGCACCAACTTGGGTAAGAAACCTCCAATTACACTGACCAAACAATTCTGCTTGTGGCTGAATGGATTTACTAATGGGGGAAGGCTAATCTGGGTGTCAACGCCACCAACAAATAGGCATATAGCGTGAAAAGGATAAAAGGCTAGGAGAAGAATGACCACCAGTTTTTCTTCAGAAGAGCTCTCGTCTTCACAGAGGCTGTCGTCTTTTGGCTTCCACCCAGTTGCTCAGCCTTTCACGCAGGCCCATCACCTTCCACTGTGGACTTCTTCTCCTGACAGACCTGTGTGGGACCCTACAGCCAGCTCCAGGCCTCACCCCTTGACGGGACTCTTTGGATCTGCAGCGCAGATCTTTGGATCTTACACTCTTCGGCCCCCCGCCCCGGCTCTGCAGGTGGCAATTACAAGACTGCTTTGTAAATCCTTACATATTTTCATATTTGCATTAGATCTGTTTCTCTAGTGAGCATTGACTGACAATCCAATGATTAAAATAAGTTTATATCTTGCTACTGTGGGACAATATAAATAGATTATATGGGTAAATACAATAAGTCACAGACTCATGAACAAATTCCTTTCTGGGAGAACATTTGTAAGTCAGATTTCTTCACATATCCAAAAAATGCATCATACACCTTGGCACAAGTACACAATATATAACAAAATAACAAACACACGTACATGCTCACATACATATAAAATACTGTGCACTGTTACTCTGTACAAAAGCACACAACAGCACAACTGAAAGTGTTGAGCAGACACATGAGCTACTTCAGCTATTAGTTTGTACCTACAAATATTCATAATGTGAGATGTTTCTACCTAGAAAAGTTCACAACTCTAGCGATAGTTAAATTAGATCCCAAGGACTTTGATGCTAACAGCAAAGCTACCCTATCATGAGTATGAATGACCTCAAGTGACAGTAAATCACCATCTTGAAATTCAGCTAAAGTATATTAGAAAATTAAATTTCTTGTTGAAAAACACTTGCTATGTAACATGTACCATTTTATCCATTTTTAACACATAGTTTACTTGAGTAGGCAAATGCAGTCTTTATATTATGTAGGAATCACCGCCATAAAAGTGTACACACAATAACTTGCCCACGTCTCTGGCATGACTTCTCCATTTTCCTTTTCTATTACCCTCAATCTCTGAAAGTCACCATGGTGTTTTATATAATTTTGAGTAATCTATGAATATCTGAATGTGATATCACTATTATCTTTTTTTTTTTGAAACTGGCTTATTTCTCATAGCTAAGTTTCCTTAAGCTTCTTTCCTACAACATTAAGTTAATGAATAGCCTTCCCTTCAGGTTAAATATCACACTATTTGTAGCATGTTGCAGAATTTGCGTATCTATGCATGCTCTGCTGCACATCTGGATTGTTTTCAAGTCCTCTATGTCGTGACTGAGGTCCCTGTGAACGTGGCTGCACGTAAATCTTTCTCACACCTTGCTTCCAAGACTTTCCAAATAATATTCAGAGAGAAATTATTTGACCATATAATAATTCAGATTTAAAGACACTGAGCAATCAGAAAACTGCTTTCCATTGCAGGTGTACCATTTTACATTCTCAGCAACAGTGCAAAAACATTCAGGCTTCTACACAGACTTACCACACTTGTTATCTGCTTTTATTCTTGGTAATAACTGTTCTAATAAATGTGAGGCTGTAGCTTTAGAGTAAGTTTTTATTTTAATTTGTCTAGGTATTAGTGATGTTGAACCTCTTTTTAGGTGCTTATTAGTCATGTGTTTTCCTTCTTTGGAGAACTATTTATTCAAGTCATCAGTTTGTTTATGATCTGCCTTTGAATTGTAGAAACTGCTTGTGTATTTTGAATACCAATCATTAATCAGATGTATAATTTGAGAATATTTTTCTAGTTTTGTGTTTGCCTTTTAATCCTGTTTATATTATCTTTTAATGCAGATTTTTTATGCTCAGTAGATGTAATTTGTTTTGGTGCTTGTGCTGCCTGTGTCTTCATTAGTTAAGGAATCATTGCCCACTTAATGTTGTGAAGATTTTGTCCTATGTTTTTGTCTACACAAATTTAGTTTTAGGTCTCTCAGTTAGATCTCTGATCCACTTTCAATTAAAGTCTATGTATGATGTTAATAACAATCTAATTCTTTTTTTTTTTTTTTTTCTTTTTCTTCTTCTTCTTTTGCATTGGATATCCAATTTTCCTAACACAATTTTCTGGAAAACCATACCCCATTGAGTAGTTTACACAACTTTATAAGAATTGTTTGAGGCCAGGTAGATGACTCAGTGGAATAAGCGCTTCCCTGGCAAACGCAAGAGCCGAGGTCAATCCTCGTTTCCACCAAAAAAAAAAAAAAAAAAAAAAAAACCAAAAAACAAAAAAATTGACATTGTTCACAGGTTATTTGATGACTTTAAATTCATTTCATTGGTGTATATGCTTGTGTTTATGATCGTACCAAATATTTTTGATTACTATTAAGTTTTATAAACTGCAGATGTAAATATTCTAGCTTTCTTCATTTTTGAGATTGTTTTGAGTGTTTGAGTACCCTTGAAATTTCATGTGAATTTTAGGATATTTTTCTATTTCTACAGAAAAGATCATTGAAATTTTGATGACAACTGCATTGACTCTATTGATTATGTAGGCAACATCAGTATTTATTTTTTGTACTCTCAGGGGGCTATTTGAAACCATTTACTTATATTATCTTTAATTTATCATAGTAATTAATGCATGTCATTTTTCAAACTATGATTTTAATTAAGTTAATTTTTAGGAATTTCATTTGTTTCATTTTTTTTTTTTAATTGTGTTTTAGGGAAGGGTCTACAGGGTGTTCAGGATCTCTCTACTAGATCATATTCATAGTGATCCTCCTGTTTACATCTCCCAAGAGCTGGGATTGCAGACTTGCGCACCACCACGCCCAATCTCAATTGCCATCTCAGCGTGCCCCAGGGGCGGGGACGGCACATTTCAATGTTACTGTCATACAGTGTTTTGAGGTTTTTTTCAGCTTACTCATTGTTTCTTCCTGGTGTTTAGAAATGCAAGAGATTATCTGAGTGTTAACTATGCTAGAAATACAGATAGGAAAGGAAGCCTCAGGAGGGTTCAGCTGGGACCACGGACTCTACTGGCAGTCATACGCTCCAATCCTTTCGTGTTAAGCTCTGGCAGAAAATTCTATTCCTATGATGAGTCTTTTCCAGAGACTAACTTTAATGACATCAGAGAAATTAATCTGGTTGAGAAAACTTCAAGGCAATCCAAATCAACAGCTTTTATTTTGGCAGATTTCATAGTGCACGTTACATACATTAACTAGCTCCCATTTGGCCCGCTCGCCCCTTTCTCCTGGCTTCACATATGCGGGTGCCATTTCCTTCTGTGGAGTGCATTTCGATCATTTTCATCCCGCCTTCCCAGCCCTTAACCCTCTTCCTCTTCCTGCTTTGATGGCCCATTATGAGGTATATAATTTTTCTTTGTAATATAATTTCTTGCCGTATTAAATGTTTTAGCAACATTTAGTGTCTGTGGATTCTTGTAAATTTTAGAAATTAAAATTTATATGTTTGTTTTACAGTCTAGATACTGCTGTTTTCTTGTATGGAATATCTTTTTCTATGCTTCATTTTGAATTTATTTACTGTTTTATTATTTGCTACTTACTTTTTATTATGAAAGGCAGCATATTACTACTGGTGCATGTGTTTTAGCTATTCTGCCATTCCATTTCAATGGAAAGTTTATCAATTTTTACTTATGGTAAATATCAATAAAGAAGAATTTTTGATATCATATTATTTGTTGTATAAATGATGCATAGTATTTTAAATTCTTTCTTTTTATTATGGTCATGCACTGGAATGCCATTCAATAGTTAAAGTGAACTAGCATACCTGTAACAGCACAAGTTTCCAAAACAGTACTCAGGAATATGAAAAGAAAAGAAATATATGCCACATGATATCAATTTTTAATTTTTTTGGCAGAATATATTTATTGAGGGAAAGAAAACTCCTGTCCAGGAGAGGCACAGGAGGCGGACCTGAGTGGGTTGTCCCTGTCAATTTTTAAAATTTAAAACATGCAAAATCACATAAATTGCTTGTAGCTGCACAATTAGGTCATAAAAGCCTTTTATTTTTATTATTATTAGGTTTATTTATTGCATATTAAATTTATTAGTTTATTTAGAATACATAATAATCACATTTACCAATGGGAATTTGCACCTGTACATGATATATTTTAATTCCTCTTTTGTGTGATACCCTTCCTTCCTTCAACGCATCTTTCTTTCCTTCCTTATATACAAAGTTTTGCTGTCATTTTATCCTTATTTTCTGTTTAGTTTTCCACTTTTTGCTTTTCCCCTTACCCTTCCCTGGTTCTCCATTACTTTTGACCACTTTCTTCCCATTTTACAATATCTATTATACATTTTCGTTCCTATTTACACTTTCATTTTCTCTCATCAGAGGCAAAATGTGCTATTCAAATGATCAGATCATCCAGTTTATTTCACTTAAGAGTAAAGTGAAGGTCCATCCATTTAGTTATAAATGTCTCAATTTTATCCTTATTTGTGGCTGAGCAGCACTCCATTGAATAGAAAATATATCACTTTTACACATTCATTGGTTGTTAGGCATTTGAGTTGTTTCCAAAAATTAGCTCTTACAAATGTTGCTGTCATCATCATGTCTGTGTATATATACTGTGCTGTAATGTTTTTAAGAATTTTTGGGATGATATCCACAAAGGGAATGGCTTGATAAAATAGGATGTCAGGTCCTCACTTTTGAGGATTCTCACACTAATTTCCACAATGTTTGTACCAGTCCACACAGCTGCCATCAGTAGAGAAGTTTCTTTTTCTCACAATCCTGGCATCATTTGTTATTGGTTGATTTCTTGATAATATCCATTCTTTCTAGGTGAGATTGCTTTGTTTTAATTTGCATCTCTTGTGTGATCAGTGATGTTGAATGATTTCTCATATCTTTAATTTCCATTTTTAATTTTTCATCTAAGAAGTTGTATTCATCTCAGATTTCCATTTTTGGAGTAAGACTCTGTGTCAGTTACCTTCCTTTCATTGCTGGGACAAAATGCCCGACCCTCAGAATTAAGGAAGGAAAAGTTTATTTAGCGCATAATTAGTGGAGGTTTTAGTCCATGCTAGGCTGGCTTCAAGACAGAGCGGCACATGGCAGAGGGCAGCCATTCATGGCAGTGGAAAACAGCAGCAGCAGCTGCCTCTGTCCTTTCCTTATATTATAAGCAGGCTATCCTGGGATGAGGGTGTAGAACTCACACAATGTCCATGCTCTCCTCTTGCACAGGATGAAAATGTTACAAAATAACAACCCTGGCTCCCTATTGAGTCACTTAAATTTCTGAACTTCTCAAGTTGACACAATGTTTCAACCAGTAAAGCCTTTAAATTGAAGAGTTTGGGATTTTACAATTTTTTACATGCTCTAGGTATTAGTCTTTAGCTAAGGAACAACTAGTTAAAATTTTTCTGTGTTGATTGTCTTTTTACTCTGTTGGTGATTTTTTTTACTGTGTAAATGTTTTTAATAAGCTGTAATCTGAGTTGTTGATGCTTTTTAGTATTCACTGTTCAGTTGGAGTTTTGTTCACAGTCTTTGTCTACACCTATGTCTTCAACAGTTGTATCTCTTTTATCTCTTTACAGATTTAGTGTTTCTCTTTTAATATTTAGATCTCTATTTGAGTTTTAGGCTAGTGCATAGTGATAGATATGAATCTAATTTTAGTCTTCAGCATGTAGAAAGCCAGTTTCTCCAGCACCATCTATTAAAGAGGCTATCTTTCTTTTTATTTTAAAAAGCAAAAGCAATAAAAATGATACACAATTTCAAAACGAGATAATAGGAAATTAACAATGGTTATTTTATTGCATATTTTTATCTTAAAAGTAGTTACTCAGATTGTCAGATATAGGTAATCAATAAATTCAAAATTGACTGATGTGTGCACTGTTTCTTTCAATGAACTAATATGAATTAATATTCCATTCCTTCTTTTCTCCTTTCTCCCATCCCACTTATTCTTTGCTTTTGAGCAGTTTCTTTCCCTTTCACAATATCTATTGTACCTTTCAGATTTCGTTTGCTCTTTCAGTGCACACTAAACAATACAATGTTTATACACCTGAATTTGATTTCACTTATGAGTATAGTCTCTAGCTCCACCCATTTACCAATAAAAGCCTCAACTTTACCTTTTTTATAGCGGAGTAGTGTTCCATTGTATATAAATACTGCATCTTTTTAATCCATTAAAAGAGGCTATCTTTCTTCCAATGAACATGTTCTACCCCTTTGTGAAAGATACAGTGGCTGAATTGTTTTTGCTACTCTATGTCTCTTTTGGTTCCAGATCAATTTTACAATTGTTTTCTCTAGGTTTGTGAGGTATAAAAGTGTTATTTTGTTTGTTATTGCATTAAGTCTGTATAAACGTATTGGAAGTAATATCATTTTCATTATGTTTGCTCTTCCTTCCCCAAATCAAGGGATATCTTTCCATTTTCTGATACCGTTACAAATCTCCCTTTTCAGAGTACTGTAATTTTCAATGTAGAGTGCCTTTACTTTGTGGTTGAGTTGATTTTTAAGTGTTTCATCTTTTCAATGCTTTTATAAAAGTAGTTGTTACCATAATTTCTCTCTCAGAGAGTTTGTTATTTATTTGTACATGGGAATGTTATTAATGTTTGAGTCTTAATATTCATCCAATTACATGACTAAATTTGGTTTTAAATCCACAAATCTTTTATTAAACTATTGGGATGATTTTTGTAGAGAATGATGTCATTTGGACATAATGGTAATTTATCTTTCTCTTTCCTACCTTTATTGTTTTTGGGTTTTTTTTTTCCTCCTGTTTAATAATTTTACTGGCTAGTGTTTCCAGAACTGTATTCAATAGCAGTGGTGATAGTGGACAATCCTGTCTTTTGTGTAATTTTAGAGTGGAAGCTTTCAGTTCTGGACTTTTTATATGTTGTTGGCCAACATAGATGGCTTTTATCAGATTGAGATAAAGATTATCCAGTCTGATTTTCTGTAAGGATTTTGTCATCAGTGGCCACTGGACTTTGTTAAATAATTCTTTTATGTCTACTCATATGATCATGGGACTTTTGTCTTTGTCTCTGCTCATATGATGTATGACATTTATTGATTTGTATATGTTGAACCATCCCTACAACCCTGGCATTAATCTTACTTGGTCTTGTTTTATAACTTTTTGGCACTTTGGTGCATTGTTTGCCAATACCTAGCTGAGGATTTTGCATCTATGTTAATTAAGGAGATTAGTGTATAGTTCTCCTGTGTTCTTCTCTGGTGTTGGTACCCATTTAATGCATAGTTCCAGAAATTAGCTTGGGAACATTGCTTCCATTTCAATATCATTAACGAGTCTGAGGAATGGTGACACTAGATCTTCTCTAAATCTTTTGTAGAGTCAAGTAGTGATTCTATCAGATTTCATCATTTAAATGATTTTTAAAGATAGTACAAACTAGAATTAAAGAAGAAAAAAATTACAAGTGATACAGAATTTCATTTAACAAAATAATATGAATTTCATAGTATTTGTTGTAATATACAGTGTTGTCTTCCAACTAGTTATTCATATTATCAGATATATGCTTGTAAAATTGGAAGAAGAAAGAAAAAAAGAGAGAAATATATAAGAAATTAAGAAGAGAAAAACTACAAATTTTAAAATTGAGAACAGGAGACAAAACAAATTAAGCATTAACTGCTCCTTTCCATAAACCAACAGAAAGGCACAGTACAGTTGTCCAAATGATCCTGCCTACATATATAGATAAATAATAAATAAAAGAGAATAGATACAAGACAAAAGATAAATCTCTTTTCCCCACCCCTCTCCTGTTTTCTTCAACTCAGTACCTCTTTCCTTTTGAATAAGTTCATTCCCCTTTCCAGTATCTTTTGTACTCTTCAGATGCCATTTTCTCTTTCAGGTTTTCACACCAAGGAGACAATATGATGTTTGCACATGAAGGTATGATTTATTTCACTTCAGAGTATGTTCTCCAGTTGCATCCATCTACAGACAAAAGACTCAAATTTATCCTGTTTAATAGCTGAATAATATTCTATTGTGTGAAAGTACCACCTCTTTATCCATTCTTCAGTTGATGGGCATCTAGTTTGCTAGGATTTGGCTAAAACAAATTGTGCTGCTATAAACATGGGTGCACTTCTATCACTGTGGTATGATGTTTTCATTTCTTAGAAAAATATTCAGGAGTGGATTGTTGTATTGAATGGGATCTCTAATCCTAGCTTTTTAAGAAATCTCCACACTGATTTCCATAGTGGTTGTAGCAGTCTGCACTCCCACCAGCAGAGGAAAAGGGTTCCTTTTTCTCCACAGCCTCTCCAGCATTTTTTATTGGTTTACTGAGTCTCAATATTATTTTAATTTGAATTTCTTGAATGACAAATGATGGTGAAAATTTTTTCATATACTTACTTGACATTTGTATTACTTCCTCTGAGAAATGTACCTCAGATGCCCATTTTTGGATTGGGTCTTTGAAGTTGGGAGGTCTGATTTTCAATTACATGTTCATTGACTCATATTAGCCTTTTTAGAAATCTTATAACTTCTTGACACAACTTTGGAAATTCATATATATCCAGGAATTTGTCCATTTCTTTTATATTTTCCATCCTATTAAAGTGAAATTTCTCAAAGTAAGTAGATATCTGATGATTTTCTGGATTTCAGTCAGGATCAATTGCTATTTCACTTATTTCATTTCTAATTGTATTAATTTGATTCTCTTTTCTTTCCTTTTTGATAAGGTTGGCAAAGTGTTTATAAATTATATTTAATCTTTCAAAGAACCAGCTCTTTGATTCATTGATTCTTTGTATTGTTTTCTTGGTCTCATTTGCATTAATTTCTGCTCTCATCTTTATAATTTCTTTCTTCATATTAGCTTTGAGCTTGATTTGTTCTTTTATTACAAGTTTGAGTATCAGTATTAGGTTGTATATTTGAGCTCGTTCTGTTTTCCTAACATGGGTATTCACTGTTACAAATTTCCTTCTTTGGACTGCTTTAATTGCATCTTATAACTTCTAGTATGTTCTATTGGCATTGTCATTTAATTTTAGATGCTGCTTAATTTCTTCTCTGGTTTCATTTGTGACACATTCATTGTTCCATAGGATATTATTTAATTTCCATTTGTTTATGGAATATTTTTGTGATTTCTTTTGACATTGCTCTCCTATTTCATTGTACAGTATCGGATAATACGCATGGGATTATTTTTGTTACTTTGTACATACTTAAGCATATTCCATGAGATAATATGGGGTCTATTTTGGTTACAGTCCCACATGCAACTGAGAATTTGTGTTCTGATACTATGTCATGCCACACTCTGTAGATATCTACTAAGTCCATTTGTTCCCAGGTTTGGTTCATTCTGATATTTTGTTGAAATTTGGTCTGACTGATTTATTTTTGATAGTAGAATATAAAGGTTCCACATTACAATTGTGTGAGTGCTTAAATGATTTCTTTTGTCCCTTAATATTTTCATTATATACTGTGTGCATCTGTATTTGGTGCATATATATTTATGATTATTAGCTCTTCATTTTGGAATTTTCCCTTAAAAAGTATGTAGTGATCTTCTTTGTCTCTTTTAATTAGTCTTGTCTTAATATTCACTTTGCAAAAAGAAAAGATGCTATGTGTATGAACTTCTTATTGAGTTAAATGTGTTTCTTTTATTAGTCATATTGTTGGATCTTGTGTTTTGGTCTGTTCTTCTATCCTTTTAATTGGATTGGTAAATTGAAAACATTTACCTTGATGGTTATAACTGGTATGTCTTGACTTGTCCTTGTTAAATTATTATTAGGTTGTTGGTTCCTTGTCTTTCTGCTCTCTTTAATTATTTTTCTTGCTCTGTGGATTCCTTCTATTTCCATTTTGGGCATTGTAATCTTCTTACCTCTCTCTAAAATATCCTTCAGAGTTTAGAGGGCTGGCTTCCTGGTCATGAACTTCTCCAGGTTTTTTTGGTCATAGACATATCTTATTTCTCTACTTCTTTCGAAAGATAGTTTTGCACAGTACATCAATCTGGCTTGGACTAGTTTTCTTTTTGGATTTGAAATATTTCACTTGAAGATCTTCTTCACTTAAGGATTTATGCTGAGAAGTCTTGTGATTCTGATGGGCTTTCCATTATAAGTGATTTGTTTCTTTCCTCTAAAAGTTTTTAGTACTCTGTTCTTATGCTGAATTGCTGCAATCTCAATGACTGTGTGCATTTCTGTGTATTTCTCTTGGTCATGGCTAATTTGAGTTCTATATGCCTCACTTACTGTCAAAATTTTTTTCCATGCTAGTCATGTTTTCTGCATTACTTCTGTGAATATATATATATATATATATATATATATATATGTATTTTTTGTACTGACTCCTGTTTCCTAATTGATTCCAATCATGTTAAATATTTCTTTTTTACTTGCAATTGTTGGATTGTTTTTTCACCATCCCTTGCTATTTTTAAGAATTTTTTTTATTTTTGTGGACACTAACCATGATCTTACCTTATGAGTATGATATTCTGTCTTTAGCTCTGTTCAGTCAATTGGTAAACTTTCAACAGAATTTTTTTTTTAATTTCCTGAATACCGGTTGAAGCTTTTTCATAGATTTTATGTTGAATATTCATGGTTTCTATCATTTTCCTATGTGCCTCTATTTATTTTACATCTATATCTCCTTCAGTTTTGCTGAACAAGTTCACCATTATGGTTATCATCTCCTTTTTTGCCTGGAAGATCATTTCTTCTCTGATTTCTTCTGAAGCTTCCTGAATTTATTTTCCAAATTCTGCTGCTATCTTTGTGGAGAATTCATGTATGAGTGGACTCTGATTTTCTCTGTCTCTTTTCCCTGGATTTGTCCTGGATAGGCTGGAAATTGGGGCTTGAATTTTGCTTCTGTTACTTGATTTTTCTCACTTCCTCTTGTGGCTATTCTATGACTATTTTTTGCAGTTACCGTGAAGATAATGTTTAATATCATAGATTTATAATGATTTAATTTTAATTTTTCAATAACTTGAAAAATCTCTGATCATTTCCTCTCCACCACTGTCCTTTTTATTTGTTTATGGCATGTTTCCACCTTTATACATTTTTTGCCCCCAAATATAAACAAATAATTATTTTATGTACATTAATGTGTAAGTTATATGGAAAAAATGTGAAGGTACAAATCAAAGCTTTGTATTATTTTGACTAATAATGTTTTAATATTTTGACCTATTGAATTAATTAGAAAGCAAAAGTGAAGACATTAAAGTTAAGACATTAGTACTAAAAACTTCCATCCCTCCCATGCAAGATCTTCATGAGATCTCTATTTCTTCTTATGGCTTTAAATTATTTTTTATTACCTTTTTCCTTTAATCTTACAGGAGTCCCTCAAATATCTCTTGTAACACAGGCCTGGTGATGATGAAGAACCTCAGCCATTGTTTTTCTGGAATGTGTTCATGTCCCTTTTATTTCGGAAGGGTCTAGTTTAGCTTTCTTTTGCCTGAGACATAAAACACAATGCCTGCAATGTGAAGGACACAGCACTGATTGGCATTTACTGTTCAATCCACAGTCAGCTGCTGCCTCCTGGGAAAAAGTGTGACAGCAGAAGGGCATGGCTGGGCGAAGCTGCTTAGGTCATAGAAGAATTGAAGCAGTGAATTAAGACCGTGGGAAGGTAAGGGGGCAAGAGATGGGACTTAAGCCCCAAAGCTATGCCTTCATGGTCCACATGACAGAAATATGCTCCACCAATTCCCCGGGTGGATCTGAAATTCAGCTAAGTAGACATTTCACCTTGTCTTTCAGGTCTCAGCCTTTCTCAATAAACACTTTTTATACCAGATTTAAGTGCATCAAATTCCACTTTTTAATTTATTTTCTTTCCCTACACTTCTAAGTAGAAGTAGAGGTAAGCCACATTTTCCTTTTTTGTGTCATGATCTCTTTCCTGCAGTTCTGCTATTATTTATGTCTTATGGATTCTCCATTTGAAGATGTCACACCAATAGCCAGTAATGTCTGAACCCAATCTGTAGCAGGACTTGCCCCTCTGCCTTGCTCTCTAGGTAGCTCTAATGTGTGGGGATCACCTTCATCTCCATCTTGGGGCAGGAGTGTTTCTAAATTTCTTGTTGCTCGTGGAGTTGGGCTTCTCTGAGGAGGGCTAATGGCGCATGCCTCACCTTAGCAGATGTTGCTCAGTTTCCTTCCAGAACTCACAGGTTCTGCCCTGTAGAAATAATTTATGTAGCCAAAGGGGAAAAATTCCTGTTGAGCCTCGATAGGTTTAATTCACAGAAAGGAGAAAAGAGAAAACAATATCAATGACAAGTTTATCAACAGTGCAGCATGGATTTATTTTTAGAATCTCTAAATTTTCCTGTCCTGTCTTCACAATGATTACCCTTTTCCACAGAAAGATTGCCTTTCAGGGTCTTGTTTACGATGTGTTTATCTTCAGCCCTTTCTCAAGCAACATCAAGCTGGAGCATCCCCCTTAATAACACTGCTGCCAGTTCATAGCCAGCTGCCAGTTTACCTCTCAGCACCTTTTCCCATGTGTTTTCTATAAGAAAAATGAAAAATCATAATTTCAGCTATCAAAGAATTATAATTTTTTCTAAAATTGTGCAAGCCAATATTGATTACTTTCATTAATATCACTTTATATTATGGTTTCATGTATTTTCTGACAAAGGAAATAAACAAGAGAAATTCTTCACAATAAAATATGGAGATGTATAACTGGATGAAGACAATATTCAGGAAAGCCAGATTTAAATATGCAATTAAAACAAGATCACACAGCAACAGTATTCATATAAAGGATTTTATACCTTTAGGACTGACAAAGATCTTAAGAAATACAAGGTTGCTCATTAGTAGAGAAACGGAAAAGAGTAATGAGTAAGGTTTGAAGAATAGGTCATAAAAGAACATATCTGACACCAAGGCACAATGAAGCACAATTAAAACGTTCTCAAGACAATTCGTAAGAGGCTGAAATGTACCGCACCAAGTTTTATGCCCTAATAAAGCTAAAATGCACCTTCACTCTGTCGGAGAGGTTTATGAAGAAGAAGGAAAGACTAGGTAATGGAAACAGGCAGCTCCATCTAGAGTGACACATGAATTCTGCTTTATTTGTAGTAAACAGAAACATATTGGAATAGAAATAGCCGTCTTGGTTTGGGGGAGTAGTTTAAAGCCAAGTAGAATATAACAAAAACCTAAACAATTAAAAACTATGAACTTCTCTCTAGCAACTATACTTATTTCTGTATGCAGTTACACTAAGAGATTTATTTTTTCTTTGAAAAAAACAAATAGATAAGTGATTGATTGATGGTTAAACATATAGATAATTAATTCATATCACACACACACACACACACACACACACACACACACACACCCTCCACTCCACAGGACAGATGGTTTTTAGGTTTTGGAAAAGACTACCAAAATAAGTTTTTGCTTTGATGAAGAGAAAAGATCAAAGTGAAATAAATCAGTATTATGATATCGTGTACTCTTTAATTGTATTTACTGTTTAGAGAAGTAAGACTAAGTAATATATTTATTTTCTAGGTGTATATTAGAAGCTTCTTAAAATATTGTCTTATCATGGAAATCACATTTCCTCTTAGTAATCAGCAGTGTGAAGTGATACGCTTTGATGGTTTTAATGAACTTTTAATGTGCTGCAAAACCAGGCTCTTGTTTGTCCTGGTCACCTTACAGGGTTTCAGTAATGATACTGTGGTATTACGGAAAATGCAACTTTACTTCTGTTTATTAGAAAGTTTAGATTCTCCAGTATTACTTCCTCATTTTGGATTTTGGGGACTACAACAAAGATAGAATGTTTCAGTTGAGAAATTATACCAGATTTCATGAGCTATGTTCCAAACTTACACAACAATTTTGTCAGCTTAGTAGACTGTTTTCAAGACAAATAAAGAAATAAAATTTCCAGCTGGAGTAACTATTTAACCCAATCATGTAACTTTTTTATCTCTAGAAATCTAATTATTTTAAATTGAGGCAAGTTGGGCGGGCCAGATAGCTCCGCAGGTTAAAGTGCCTGCTTAGGCAAACCCAGGGACTGGGGTTTGATCCCCAGCATGTCGTGCCAGTTCCCGCCTGCAGAGTGCACTGAGACAGGATAGAGTCTGGGCGTGGTGGCTTGTGCCTGTAATCCCAGCACTTGGGAGGCTGAAAACAGGAGGCTCCCGAGTCCAATCTGTGTAGTGAGACCCTACAGACCCTGTACTAAATATAAATAAATTAAATAAATAAATACATACATTGAGGCAAGTTTTTCAGGTTTTTGTGTCTCACAAATGGTATCTTGAAGTCCTAACCCCCAGTGTTTGAGCATGAGAGTTTACTTGGAAATAGGTTCTTTGAAGAAGCAATTGTTTCAAGTTAAATCCAGTCCTATAGGGTGAGCCATGAAGCCATACGACCTTATAAGAAGGCAGAGAGACAGGCTGGGGCAGAAGGCCTTGATGGCAGTGGCGAGGATTAAGGGGCTGCAGTGCAAGCCAAGAATGCAATAATGGTCAACAAGACCAGTCTCTGTAAAGAAGGAAAAGATCCTCCCTCGCTGCTGGGAAGCTATGAGTCAGCACATTTCTGTCATTTGATCTTGTCTGATTTGTGGCGCTTTCTAATGGTAGACCTAGGAAACTAATCAACAAGTACATATGAAATGCAGGTATGCGGCAGGTGTGTGTGCGTAACTCATTACTATAGTCACTAGTTACTGTAAAATTAAGATGATTTTATAAAAAATTTTGTTATTATTAAAGGATGGGTTTTAAAAATGGTCGTATTTGGGGCCTGGGAGATGGCTCAGTGGAATAAGCGCTTCCCTGGCAAGCGCAAGAGTCTGAGTTCAATCCCCAGTTCTGCCAAAAA
>NW_004524719.1:623443-627363 GCF_000260255.1 Octodon degus
TAATAAAAATTATTTTTCTTTCTTCAATGATAAATGAAACATTCTATTTTATTTTATAGTCTTAAAACTGACTCTTACAACATTTAAGACAAAACATTTTATGGGTATACAATATTTTTTCTTTATATCTTTAATCTATAATCTTTTATCTTCTTAAACCTTTTTTATTTAAAATTGTGATGAAATTAAGGTAAAAGCGCAACATCAGGCTCAGAGGTATTAACATGTACAGAACCATCTTCGCTTGTGAAGATGGTGGTTCTTCTGGAATTACTCCTGAACAACCCCCGGGCGTGCTTTAGATTTACCTACTTCTCAACAGTGGGGTACTATCCAAAATAATCATAGAAGTGTAATATAGCAAAAAAGCCAGCAACATATGGTATTAGTTCAACATCAGCAAATCTTATGTGCAGTGTGTAATTATGTGCATTATACTTTTATTTATTTTTAAAATTCATTTTAATGAGAAAAAAGATAAAATAGCAATAAAAGAGTTTCAAAATAGGTTAGTAGGAGAGTGGCAATAATTAATACATTGCATACTGTTGTCTTCACACTAGTTATTCAGAGTGCATAATGTAGACATGATGTCTGGTCTAAACAATATTACTACAAACCTTTCTTCTCAATGAGCTAAGAGAAAGTAGCTGCATATCTATTCTAACAATTTCATATATATATATATATATATATATATGTATTTTTTTTACAAAGTGGTAGTTTATTTCTACTTTTCCAAAGTTAGTAACATGTGACAGAAGGTTTCCTAGTGACTATTAGCTGACTTTAACCAGACAGAATGTTATTCTCAGGACTGAGGTAGCTTGTTTACTTGTTTACTGAGGTTTAGTCCCACCTACACACATTTGATTCACTTCCTAGCTTCCATGGCTCCCAACATATCCACCTTTTTCATTTTGTGTTTTGTCAGAGATGTATGTTTCATTGCACTTAGAGAAGTTGTATTTGGAGAAGTCTTCAAAAGACCTTTTCATACTTGATGCCAGACCAAAGACTGTAGGTACCTGAACTCAGTAAAATAACCTAATATAGAACAATAGTCCATAATAGTAGTGAGGTGTCAGGACACCTGGCAATTGTCAGAAGTTCTTGACTTGAGCTTTTTATAGCTCAGCATATTAATATAGCTTTTGAAAAATACCTTGTGTTTACTTTTTGCTGTTGGATGGTTAAGACCAAGTTAAAGCAAGACCTATACAACTAAGAATGTAACTTTTGCTATGTGAGAAGGTCAGTAAAATTCCCTCAGGATTTACCCTGGAACCATGTACAGCAGCTTGTAGATCTTTTGTCAGTGTCAGCCAACTAGATGAGACACTGCCCTTGCTTGATCAATTTTGTTCTCTGTGAAAGCCTGAGGGATTTTTTTCTCTCTAGGTGACTCTCCTTAGGCACACTCTACATTGTAGATCACTTTCCTCTATGCTCTTGTAATTTCCTTGATAAAATTTGGGGCACCACTGAGTTACCAGATGTTACAGCAGAGGTTCTCTTGTATATTATACTTTTAAAAGACTGGCAACTCCAAATCACCACAAACACCTGAGCAATGTGTTGATCCAGCACTGTGGGAGCCATGACATCAAAAGGTAAAAGGAATTTTTAACCTTACAGGGCCACTGCTGTTCATGTGGTCTATCAATGACCAGAACACCAATATGTTAGAACATGACTGTAATTTAAAATGTGGATCAAATCAAGGATAAATACACCTGAAAGTCCCCTTAAAAAAGAAACACGGCTAAGTAGTGGCTTGTTTTTCTAAGTGGTAAAATTCTTCAATAGATCCTGATTTGCTACGTAGGAGATTCTTCCGCATCCATCCTCCCCACTTGCCCAAGCCGCAGTGTGCTCCTTGCGTGTGCTGTAGTTTCTCTGCAGCTCTGCAGTGCTTTGGGCTGCCTCCTGCATGTGCAAGAGCTTGCTCTGCTTAAGGTGATTTTTGCCCTAGCTTTGCAATTCCCTTCACAATGTCTTTTTTCCTGAGAAATGCTTCCAATGTCTGCTTCTACAAATTCCACCTGCCTGTGTCTATAGCTGAAGTTAGCTCCTAGGCCTTATTCACAGTTACCAGCACCCCCTTCTGCCTTAATTCTCACAAATTTACGGCACAGACACAGACACTTTTAATTTCATTTTGATCTTCAGTTCCAATATTTTTTTAAAAAGATATATACACTTTTATTGTTTTAGCAGAACAGTTACAATAATTAATACATTGCATATTGTTGTCTTTGTAGTAGTTATTCAGAGTACAAGATGCAGACATGACATCCTGTATAAACACTGTTAGTACAAATCTTTCTTCTCATTGAACTAAGAGAAAGTAGCTGTGTATCTATCCTAACTGTTTTGTATGTATATGTAAATATTTTTTCACTACAAAATGGTCTTTCATTTATATCCCTCTTTTTTTTGTTTTGTTTTGTCAGAGATAGGTGTTCCATTGTTGTTAGAAAAGCCGTATTTGGAGAAGTCTTTAAAGGACTTTTTCATAATTGATACCAGTTCAAATGTTGTAGGTGGTTGAACTCAGCAAAATAACCCAATATAGTCCAATAGTCCATAGTAGTAGTGGGTTACCCAAATTTTCTGTTCAGGGAGATTATGGGGCCACAGAGGAAAGTGATCAATGATGTAGAGTGTGCTGAAGGAGAGTTACCTAGAGAGAAAAAATTTCTCCCAGGCTTTCACAGAGAGCAAATTGGTCAAGCAGTGGCTGTGACTCATCCACATGGCTGACACTGACAAAGGATCTACAAGCTGCTGTATATGGTTCCAGGGTAAATCCTGAGGTGATGTGATTGACCTTGTCAGATACAAAAGTTACATTTGTAATTATATAGGTCTTGCTTTAACTTGGTCTTAACCATCCAACAGAAAAGTATAACCATGAGGTATGAAAAGTAAGGCCATATTAACAAGCTGAGCTGTAAAAGGCTCGTCACCAACTTCTGACAATTGCCAGTTCTGCTGAAAAACATTTTCTTTCTTTCCTCAATAACTTTATTGAAAATCAACAATTATATAGCATATTAAAAATTGTAGACAAATATTGAAATGTGAAAGATATAAGATGTAGACAGAGTGAATTTTAGAGAAATATTTCTTAAATGAATACATAACATGAGATTAATAATAGATTGTACATTGTAAATGAATTATTTACAAGCTTAAGTGAATATAACAATAAAAATTGTCCAAAATGAAAATGAAGAAGAAAGGATTTACAGTCATAAAATAGTTCACTCTATGCCAAAATGAAGAAACTTATATTCATACAATTAGAATTCTCAAAGTAGAAAGGGGCAGGCAATAAATATTTAAAGATTAAAAATTTCTGAATTTAATTGAAATTATAGTACCATATTTCCAAGAAAAATGAACATTTTGCACAAGAAATTTAAATAAAATCATACCAACATACACAAAAATGAAATTGTCCAAATCTAATTGTAAAGAAAAAAAATTACTAAGGCATATACATAAAAATATTAGTTATGAAAGAACAAAATTAAACAGTATGTTATTCCACATTAGGAAAAAAAAAGAGCAAGTGTATAAGAAACTAGAGTAATTAATTCAAAGGACTAAAAAAAATTATTTGTCCTCATTGAATTTTATGCTAAGCAAACATAACTTTGAAAACTAAAAGTAAAATATTTTCCAGTTATACAAACTCAAAATGTTCTAATACCTCCAGACATAGCATATAGAAAATAACAAAGAACATAATCCAGAAGGCAAGAGAAATTGCTGTATAGTCCTGGATAAAGAATAATGAGCTCTCAAAACGGTAGTTATGCAGGACTACTTAACATATATCAAATGAACCCATTTAAAAGGTCTTTAAAGATTTCTACAAAACAGTATCAATCTTAATTCAGGTTATATAC
>NW_004524719.1:627573-629248 GCF_000260255.1 Octodon degus
GTAGCCACTTCAAACTGTATAATTCAGCATAGATACTTTGTGAATATTTTACAAGGCCAATAAAGGGGCATTTTACAATGGTTCTTCATATATTAGATCATATATATTAATTGAAGGATTGGAGTTTTGAGTTTATACAATATTCTTGATTCTACCTTCCCTACTATATACTGTAAAGATTAAACTGGATGTTCTTATTTTGAATTGTGTGTCATAATGAATAATTTAGAATTTGTTTCTTTTATATATGTTAGACGGTACCCATTCAAAATAGACTCTCTTTTAAAGGAGCAACTTGAGAACATGTTTTATTGAACTATTTACTAACTTAATTCTGGAACATTTATTTATAGAATTTTTTAAGATTAGCCCCTTCACCTTTAGTATTTTTGTAAGCCTGATTTGTAGCCCCCAAAACTGCCACAAAGGGAGCACAACCTGTTGCTTACACCCTCAGCTACTCAACTTGAGCGGGGAAAGTAGGGGGTCAGAAAACTTTTTCAAGGCTTTGTAGGCCAAAAAAGCTCTCATGTATTTGGTTTCCTTTGCCATTACGATGCAGAAAACCTACTGGACAGCAGTACAAGTTTGCCCATATTTGACTCGTGCCTGTTTTTGCCTTTAGTGTTTCAAAATGAAACTAGTCCATATAAAATATCTAACAAGATAAATAGCAATGTAGGGCCTGCCCAAAAAAAGTTATGAAAATGTTTCAAAGTCTTTTAGCATAAATACTGTGTACTGCTTGGAAATATTCTCTACTCTAAATAGAGAACACAGATTCATTCCTTTATTACCTGAGATGTTCGTTAAGACAGAGAAATGTGAGATCCAGTATATGACATAGCTCTGTGGATATACACTATGCAAAGAGGAAATGACATTACTTCTAGCATCCTAAGCACCCCAGCTCGCAGAGCATAATGACTCGTCAGTAATAACTATATCTCCAACATACTGAATGTTAAAGGGTAATAAGTTCTCCCTGGCAGGGGGTAAAGCAATTAAAAGTTATGCTCTCATGTCTAGTATGGGGATGGAATTGTCCATTTTTTTTTTTTTTCCAGCAAGTAATGTGGTTGTTGAATATTCAGCAGATGGACTGTCAGCTGAACGTTCTGCACAGGTAACTGGATCTAGAATGTGTAGAACTTTTTCAGCCATCTTCTCTGCTGGGGTGCTGCAGAACTCAACTGAAGATGGATCTTCTCTTGATTGCGGATGCCGGCGTTTCCCAGCAGGTGAGAATGTACAGCTTTTGCGAGTTTGTGATTTGTTGACACCAGTTCTGCTGTGCAGTGTGCTTGGGCATCAGGCCAGTAGGTCTGCTCTCTTCCCCACTGCAAGGAAACCAGGAGCTCCTCCAGAAATTTCTGGATAGCCACCATTTCCTGACGAAACTGCTCCCGGTCACTCAGAAGATCTTGTGTAGCACTTGGAGCGTCACAGTTTCGATGCTGTAAAACTCCTTTGGGGTTGGTTAGCTCATCGACCATTACCCTGCTTGCAAGGAATTTCTTTCACCACACATTCCACTGCATTGACAAACATTCTAGCTGTTTGGAGAGCTGAGCTGTGTTTCAATTTAGAGCTTCTTTGTCCTGTAGCTATCTCCTTTCAGAGTTCTTGAGCTTTTCCAATATATTCTTTACCTCTGAGAGTTCCTTTTTAGGTT
>NW_004524719.1:630383-642871 GCF_000260255.1 Octodon degus
GACCTTTGGTGTAGAGCTTTGGTAGCTATTCTATTAGCACCAGGTCTGAATCTACCAAGTTCAAACTCATCCAGGTGGGTGTGACTTGGGTGTGGCCACTGTGTTCCTCTTCTTCCTGCTGCAGTCCTTGGAGGTGAACCCTCTGTGCCACTCTGGCAAGATGTTCTGCTTCTGGATCAGCTGGGTGAGTCTTGCCTCTAGCCTCTCTGTAGGGAGTTCTACTGCAGGATTCCACACCGGGCCTGTCTGATAGAGGGAGTTTCACTCACTCACTGGGCTGGGGGCAGACTCAAATGAAGATCTAGCGGGCCCCGGCTGGTCGCACTCATGCCAGGCCTGGGCTCTGTGTTGAATTAGGACCTGGTGGGTCCTGAAATACTTTGTTGAATTGTATATTTCATTGAGGTTTGTAGCACAAATATATTTTACTGTTATTTCTTCTTGTTGGAGTCTAATAGCACTCTTTGTATTTGCAAGACTTCAGACCATTGATGTTTCTGTCTATTCCATTTGATCGCCGTTCAAAACACAGCTGATTCCTGCAGTCATCCTACCTTATTTATGATACTTTGATAAAACAAACCACATACAATATTCTTACTCTTTTTTAATCCTTTCACCTAGAAATTGAGGGTTCAATTCATGAGGTCTGTCTTTTAGTATTTCTATTCCTTTCGATCTATCTTTCTTTATAACATAGACATTTAGAGTTTCACACAGGCCATTAAGAAATTATCACATATTTGCATTTTTTTACAAACAGAGCAAACCATTTCAAGTTAACAATGTGTATATCCATTAAGATAACAATCATTAACTGCTAAGATAAAAACAATTCAAATTCTGTTTGCCACATCTGTCAACTAAGGAAACAAGAAGCAAACTACCTGTACAATCAGAAAGAGCAGATAATAAATACAATTGTTGATTGGTCTTAGAAATATCTGCCACAAAATCAGTATTAAGTTGCAGCGCTAAACTTCTAATTTCCTGAATGTCAGTCCTAAATGTCAGTGACAACTCAGAAGCACATGTCACATCTTTCAAATATCACTTTCAAAAACAAAAACAAACAAACGAAAATCTTCTGCAGCCAGGGACATAGTTTAACAGTTTAAGCACCTTCCTGGCAAGTGCAAAGTCCTCAGTTCAATCCCTGCCCCCCCAAAGAAATGCTTTCCATGTCTTACAGAATAAAAGCCAAAGAACTTTTGATAATGACTAGAAGATCGCCTGCACAAGGCCGCTTACCATAACAGAGAAACCCTTTCATTCACCAACAGAGAAAATATAATCCTGCAACTCAATTTTTCTAATCGCCATTACTCTAATCTGAAATGCTCTTTGCTCCTATGTTCAGGGGCCTGCATAATTCCTCCACAGGTCCTCATCACTCTTCGACAGTGCAGGTTTACTAAGTCTTCCTTTCCATCCTCACTAAGAAGGGCTTCCCCTTTTGGTCTAGAGCTGCTTTCTGGAGGTCCCTGCAGCATGCGCAGCTTTCGTGCACTCCACTCCTAGAATTCCTCGTAGGCAGCCATGCTTTGAAAGGCAGCCAAACCCAATAACCTCCTTCTCCAATTTTAAGCCCAGAATCACTGGGATGAAAATTCCTTTAGAAGGGCTTTCTCTGTTTCCCCTAGAGTCAGTTTGCAGCCAAGATTACTCTGGTGAAATCAACCGCTCCTTGGCCAGCATAGGCTGGAATCCAAGGGCAAGGAGCCTCTTCCTTGCCTGATCTCCCCAGCCCCAGAAGGAGTCATTCACTTTCTGCCTGCCCTTCCTACAGTGTGAGCACAATTCCCTTTAGCTCTACCCCTCACTTATGATGGCAGTTTTCCATTACAAATCTTTTATAAAGCTTTCTCTTGCCAACATATTGTATGTCTCTGGACTTCTTATTGGAAGCTATCATAGATGCCCCAAAATGTTTATAGTTTGATGAGTACATGTAGATGGCTAGGTAACTATTAATACAGTTTTATTAGTTTACCACAAGGAAAATAATTTGATTTATAAAGAAATCTAAAACAGGTTGGATGTTACTGTTACTCAAATAATATTATATACTGCACAGTTTTAACTTTCTTAGACTTTCAATTTCTTACTGTTCTATAATTACAAAATCACCTGAAGACTTTAAAGTGTTGGTGACTGAAGAGTTTTCCAGATATAAGCAAAGAAATGAACTTGCTCCTAAAACAGTACGTTTCATGACTGGAAGTGACTTGTGAGTTCTCAGGGTGAACAGTCTGGCTGGTATTTCATAAACCACTAACATTTACCACATCATCTCATGGGCTTAAAGTGTTTGTGTGTGGTTATGTTAATGAATGGACTTGTGTTAAATATTTTTGTGTAACTAAGGCTATCATTTTACATTCAGCAGAAGAGCCCCTCATGTAAGCTAATGCTTCGCATCATCATATGTGTATTTTAATGTATATGTTGACTGATAAACTATTCTTTATTATTTATATGTTAATTATGTAGTCATTCAGTTCCGCTCGACAGAAATACATTTAAAATTATGTTTATTTGTATAAAGGAAATTTTGAAAATGTGAACTCAAAATAGTATAGAAATCTTCAGCCATCACTGAGGAAACTGTATGCACTGAAATGTGCAGCTATGGATCGATAAGATGTTGCTCACATTGGCAGATTTATGAGTTAGCAGTCTGTGCTCTTTCTGACATCTGAGAAGTCAATCTATCCCCATTCATACCAGAAAAAATTCTTTTATTGAAAGATAGATCACCCTGGACCCATTTCTTAGAAAGGACTGCAATGCAATTGTTATTAAAGCCACAAAACAGTATTTTTTATTTTATTGATCTACTTGTAGATTTGTGAGGTTAGGTTCAATCATACATATGCGTACATGTATGTATACTAAGGGATGTGATTTGAGTAAATGTTTTCATAATAGAGGAGAACACACATTCAATTTTATACTATCTTCTACTTTAAAAAATTGTGTTTTATGGTTTTACACATTTCCAGATTTTTATTGATTTTATTTTGTCTAGCTTTTTACACAGTGTTGTTTTTAATACAGTCCAATACAAAATGCATTTTACAATCATAAATCTTATGTATGATCTGCTGAATTATAAAATACACAGCTCCTCAAGCACTTATTCACTTCAATTCTACTGCATCCTTCCAAATATTTTAAAATGAATGCTTCTGTTTTATTTTAAATAGAAAAAATAAACAAATAATAGAACTAAATTTTGAAATAGGTTAATAGGACAGTTACAATAGTGATACATTGCATATTGTTGTCTTATAGTAGTGAATCAGCATATAAGTTATAGGCATGGTGTCTAAACAAAATTAGCACAACACATTGTTTTCAAGCAAATAAGTGATGCTAGCTATATACCTATCTTAAATATCTTTTTTTTTTTTTTTTTTTTTGGTACCAGGGATTGAACTCAGGACCCTGCACTTGCCAGACAAGCGCTTATTCTACTGAGCTATCACCCCAGGCCCTATCTTAAATATCTTGTGTGTTTTCTTTTTCTCTTTCTTCCCTTCCCCTCTCCCCCATCATAGTTTGTCTTTCTTTTGAACTTTTTCCCCAGTTCGTAATATCTATTATGTGTTTCAGATCCTATCTTTCTGTTCAGTTTTTCCTACTAGCGAGACAATACAGTGTGTGCACATGTGGTTAGGGTTCATTTCATTTGTGAGTATGATCTCACTTGCATTCATTTACCTATAAAAGGCTCCAGTTTATCTTTCTTTAGAAAGCTTCTTTAACATGTATGATGAAGTTCTATGCTTTGAGCATGTAGGAAACACATGCACACAGAATAAAATCTCAAAAATATGTAGCATAGCTCTCAGAAAAGGGAAGGCCCATTTCAGCTTTTTGTTGTACCAATTGCTCTAAAACTCTGGAACTCTGAAGAGCAAACATTGGCAGACAGACTGAGACAAGATTTTAAAACTAAAGAGAAGATTTATGCTAGTGAGTTTTCTACTTTTTCCTTTATTCATCTTTCAAATATGGCTGAACTTCAGAACTGCAAAGTACTTCTGATCACCACACACTGAAATTGGAGAAACAACGTAAGGAGTGCAGGGTAGCACATTTCCCCCATGCTGTTCCAACATAGCGTCCTTATTAAAGTGGATGTTGTTACAAAGATGTTGCAAGCATTTAGAATCCAAAGCAAAACTCAGCTGTATCTCTACCCAGAAGCAAGGAAAAAAGACAAAGGAAGTTTTCTGAGGTGTGTATGGGAAGAGTCCTGCTATTTTTTCCCTCTTTTTTCTTGCTACTTTGTTCTGAGCATAGCTACATTTCTGTAGAAATGAGCAATAGAGTTGAGTTGTGGATACAAGAGCAAGAGAAATCTTTTTCATTATAGAAAGAAGCTCTGGGCACTTCTGGGATTCAGAGGCAGAAAGGGATCATGGTGAGATGAGGATTGGCTGAATAATGCTGTTTCTGTATTTGAAGAAACAGTGTTACAAGCTTATTTCTCGAGCTAGTCAATCACCAAATGAACTCAAAGAAGCACTTAACAAGCTTTAAGAACTAATTACTCTTGAACCTCATTTAAAATACTGCAGCCCACATAATGATCTTTGTATGAACCTTGTAGAGCCAGTAAATTAAAAGTGTTGCTACATTTTTAAAGTGCTGTAAAACAAGAATGTGAGCCAATAATTATGCCTTTGTAACATAGAAGGCTTTGCATTCCAGTAACCCGTATAAAAATGTTATAAACACAAAAGCAATGCATTTCACACACAAAACATCCATCACAGCTAACAACACAGAACACTTGGATACAGGTTGCTTCTTCTTGAATCCCAACAGTATTGAAAGATATATTACTACTTGGGGGAAAAATGGCAATTTACAGTCTGATATATGGTTTCTACATCAGAATTCTATTAATTTTACCACTACTGTAAGCTTATAAAGGTAAGTGAAGCCATTGTAATTTGGAGGCCACATACATGCAAAGAATATGTAGCAAACCATGTGAGAGCCACAAAAATTGAAATAGTGTATTTTACAGGAAAAAAATACTTTACAGAAAAATGTTGATCCTTGATAGTAATTATGCAAACCTGATGTTATAAGTGATATTTGGGTAGGATGGCCGCATAGAAAGATTATAAAAAGCCCAAATACCAGGGCTGGTGAGATAGCACAGCAGACTAAGCACCTGCTTAGGCAAGCGCAGGGACCTGGATTCGACCTGCAGCACCACCTGCCATGCCAGCCCGCCCTGTACTGCTGAGCCAGCCACTGAGACCCTGCACGGTGGCCCACACCTGCAATCCCAATGCTGGGCAGGCTGAAAACAGGAGGATCAGTATGAGTCTGGGCTGCTTAGTGAGACCCTGCACCAAAAACATCTTTTTTTTTTTCAAGTCAAAATGCCATTGGGTCCACTCCTCACAGCAGGCTACAGCAAATTTATGGAACTAACCTAACTACTGGTAAAAGTAAACAAGAAGACATAATTTCAACATTCTTCAAGTGAATTAAGAAGTAAAAATCTCAAAAGTAATATTGAAAGGTCTAACACTTAATCTAAATTACTAGACATGATAAAATTCAGAAATATAATAACTGTAAGCCCCAAATTGACAAAGATTTTTCACATGAATATAACCATGCTCTGCATGAAAAATGACAAAATCCTTTATTAAAAGAAAAACACATTTTTACTGAGATCTAAAATCTGTAAGAAAAGATAGAATTGTCAGGCTTGATATATTTAATATCTGAAGCAAAATTAGCTATAATATTATAAGAATGGAATGAGAAAGAGAGATAAAAAACATGAGGATGATATTTCTTGGCCATCCAAGGACACTTTTTAAGTTGCACCCTAGAATAAAATTTTAAAATGGACTAGGAATGTAGCTTAGGAGAAACACTTCTGTGTGTGTGTGTGTGTGTGTGTGTGTGTGCGTGCGCAGTCTTGAATTTGATTCCTGACTACCACCAAAAGTAAATAACTAAATAGATGAATAAATATCATGTATTTGAGGTTATATCAATAGAATTACACAAAATTAGGAAAATATCAAATCATTACTGGAGCTCCAGAGTATTGGATCAAGGTTAAAAAATATCCAACAATGATTAATTAGGAGTTCTCGGGATAGAGGAGAAATTAGTTGGATGGGAAAAAAACAAAGAAATGATGAAGATTTCTCAAATTTAGCTAAAATATTATTGTGCGGAGCAAAGTAATCCACCATCTTTGAAATGCATAAACTTCAGACAGACACACGTCATACACGATGATCTTAAAACTAAAATGCAAAGATAAAAAAGCGATACTGAAAGAAAGCAGTGAGAACGGATTCTTTGCATATTTGTAAGTGATTCTGGATGCCAGCAGTTTTGATTGTACTGAGGTAAGGAATTGATATATTTTCACTTAGGTGCACATACATTTTTATTTCACTAGTTTGTTACTAGATGTTTTGCAAAGGCCTTGCTCACATCCCTGGACACTGTCAGCAGCTGTCCCCAGGTCTCTTTCCCTGTGTCTGACCTCTCCTTACTGGGCTTTTCTCTGAGACGAACTCAGGGGAGGAGTGCGCCTAATCAGGGCCAGAGCGTACAAGGCCCTCCGCGAGCCAGGTCTCATATCCAGGCAGCATCATTTTACAACATTCTATAGGAGCAGCCAAACCATAGTGAAATCCAGAATCCAGCAGACAGATGAACATACAGCCTTCGTTTTTCATCAGAGTAATTTCAGAGCCACTTTAGAAAGTAAACCCCAAATTGACGAAGTTTTCTCGTATGAACATAACCATGCTCTGCATGAAAAACAACAAAATCCTTTATTAAAAGAAAAACATAGTTTTACCAGAGATCTAAAAACTATAACAAAAATAGAATTGTTATTTAATTTTGAGCCTAACTTGTGTTAGGAAAGGGGCATGTGTTATAGTAAAAGGAGAAATTTGTTGTCAGTTTTTGAAAAAAAAAAAAAAAAACATGCAAGCATAAGTAGGAAAAGGTATTTAAAATGCATAAACAAAACAAAAAATTAATATTTAGATTACACTGAAAATAGGGTATATCAATAATTTCTTAAAAGATAAAATGTTTGTAAGCATAGCCATGCTTCATTAATAATTCATAACAAAAAAGATTGCAAAACTTGATTCATAATCTGGAAATACTGATAAACATATGTTAAATAAATATTTAAAATAAAGAGTTTAAAGGACAGTAGTAGCAGAAAATATATGTGTCAATGTCTGAAACAAAATCAGAAGAATATATTACTAAGGTCGATTTCTTTGGAGTTAAAATATTTTGTCCATGTAGCCACTTTTGCGAAGAACAGATAAAACTCAACAATTAGAGATTAGTCAAGGCTATTTTACCGAAATTAGAGTAGGCACTACACCTGACTCAGCTACTTTCTTATTCCAAGGACAGAATATTCAAAATCCACAACGTACAGAGCAGTGATTTGCTCTCGCTCATGTCTTTGGGTGAGTCCACCCCTCATCATCCACCTCCAATGGGGAGGGAATGGTGGAAGGGCCTAGCAGAAGCAAGCTGCTCACATCATGGTGGCCACAGAGCACAAAAGAAAATGGGGTAGACACTTCCTTCCATTTTACGCCCCCAGAGACCTTTCTCTTTTAACCAAGCCCTTTTTTCTATCAACCAATAATCTAATCCCTTCAAAACACATGAGTATTGGGGTGATATTTTAGATTCAAACCATAACATTCTACTCTTGGCCCCCAAAAGAATTCCTATTCGCAATTTGAAATAGTATTTATTTGACCCATCTGTAAGAAAAGTTTTAACAGTGTTAGCACTGCTGAAAATTATAATTCCAGAGCCTCCTCTGAGACTCAAGGCAAACTGTTAGCTGTGACCTCCTCTTTTAAATCAAAGTAAAGTTAAACACTTCCAACTTACAATGGCATAGAATAAACACTCCTTTTCTAAAAAGGACAAATAGAAGGATAAAATAAGAATGAGACCAAAACACGAAGAACACTGGGAAAAAATTAAACCCTATAGTTCCATGCCGAGTCCCTACAGCAACTTTTGGTGAGATATCAACTCTAAATGAATTGGCTCTATATTATACATTGAAGCCCTCATTCCCACTCTCAGGGTGATTTTTGCTCTGTGCCTGCAACTTTATTTAGCTGATATTACAGCTTGCATCTAGATGTCCTTCTACAGCCTTATTTCAGAGATGGCTTGTTGAGGGTGTGTGAAGCTAGAATTAAGAATATGATGCTGGGATTATATGTGTGATGCTGGAATTAAGAGTGTCCCATGATGGCAGCACTCCTAACCCCCCTTAGTGGTAGAAAGTAAGGATAGAAAGAAGGCTGCTTCCACAGCTTGCTGCTGCTCCTGCTGCTGCTTGTCTTTTGCTGCTCCTGCTAACTCTCCAGTGTCCCTCTGCCATGCCACCCTGCCTCACAGGCAGCCGGCCATGGACTGAAATATCTACAAACTAACCAAAATATCTCTTTCCTCTTTTAACTGTAGATGTTGGATATGTTATCTGAGCAATGAGAAAAGTGACGAAGACAGATGCCCTTCCATGCTGCTGGCTCTTCCAACAGCCTGGAGTCCCAGCTGCAGTTTCCAAGACCCATACTTCCTTTTCCATGCACACTGCCTGGACAGTCAGTGAAATTTGGGTAGAAGCCCAGCTAAGCAACAATTTAGTTTCAGTGTTCACAGCAGCAGGGACCCTTTAGTGTCTGGATAGCCCAATTCTGGGAAGCATTTCTCTTTTTGGCCCAGAAAGAACACACCCAACAGCTCTTTTGAAATGGAAGTTTTATACCTTTTTACTCTTCAGCCTTCAGAGTACTATCTTGATGAGTACAGCGATGTTCAAACCATCCTTCCTATTGTTCTGAAGTAAAGCACTTGTTTTTACAGCAGACCCTCAAGTTATGGCTGGCATAGCACATTAATAACTTGATTTATGACCAGAATTTTAGTTTTTACTTAAGACCAAAGTCTTGAGTTAAGACCTGCATCCTTATGCTTCCAGATGGTCTTTGTACAGACTTAGCCTTTAGAGAACTTTGGAAGGAGTGTTACAACATCCTTTCTTATATGGGGTTAATTGAGAGCTTTTTGGACAAGGTCTGCCTAAGAATACTGAAATCTGTCTGTATACAGCAGAGAAATTGTGAAAGCTGTGGACAGGAGCCTGAGCCTTCACCAGTGAACTTGACTAACAAGTGGCTGTTGGGAATGAACTGAGTTCATAAGTGGAGAGCTGACTGTACTTCAGTGCATTTTTTTTTTTTTTTTTTTTTTGCTCAACATGCTCTCCTGTGCTCCAAATTTATAGGTGCTTCCTTTATGCCAAAATTGAAAGATTTTTCGGAGTGACTATTGTTCCTGTTATTTAGTAAAACCTGGTTAAAAGCCGCCAATGGTACCTTTGTCACAGCTTAAATATTGGGCTGCCTTCTGATTTCTTTTGTCAGATTAATTAGTCTAATACTTTTAATCCCAGTCTCTAGCAAAGTCTCAGAATATGTGCGTAATTGGACATATTTTTCTGCTAGAGCGTAACAAACACAGCATGTGTTCCAACTGCACATGAAGCTGTTGGTTCTTAATGACCTTCCTGAGCCTACTTTTTATGACCTACATTTCTGTCACCATTCTGTTTTTTCTCAGCTCTGCTCAGAGTCTCCCATGAAGACCATCTTTCAGAACTCCAGGGCTTCTCTATCCATTATCTACAGATTTTTACAAAATCCTCTCACGCACTGGTTCCAACTGCTCCTGCACCACAGAGTCTGGCGTATGTACAGCAATAGCCCTGCTAAACACCAAAATCTTTCTCGATCACTTTCTCATGCAAGGGCCGGCGAGATGGCCCAGCTGACTAAGCGCCTGTTTAGGCAAGCACAGGGACTGAGGTTCAATACCCGGTGCCACGTGCTGTGTCGGCCCCCCAGCACTGGCTGAACAGGCCACTGAGTCCAGGCGTGGTGGCGCACGCCTGTAATCTCAGCACTGGTGAGGCTGAAAACAGGTGCATCACTGCGAGTCTGAGATGCATAGGGAGACCCTGAGCCAGGTACATAAAAACAAAAGAAAAATATAACAACCCCCCCAATTTCTCATGCAATATTTTAGAGAGAGAGGTGCATTTCAGCTGATGTTTTTAGATGCTTTATTCCATAATTGTCAGGCTTCCAATATAAGAAATGTAAGGAGAAAGGACTGATAAAGAAAGCGGATCATGTCCCAGCAACCAAGAAGCAAGGAGGAGCAGTCAGGGAACAAGATGCAACTTTCCAGGCCGTTCCTTGCTGGCCTGCTGCTTCCAACCAGGCCCCGTCTCCTGAAAGCTGCTTCAGGTGTAAGCCTGATGCACTTACCATCCAAACACGTATATCCAAACCATAACAACACTGGAGAAAATACCTAATTAGCAAGAGAGAAAATGAAGCATATTATCCACAATCTTAGGGATGAGGGAAAACCTAAATTAAACCGTAATGAGACCCCAATTTACAACTAGCAAAATGGCAAGATAAATACATTTTTATGTATGATAATACTGACATAGATACTGAACACTTAACATTTATGTCTTATATAAAATACAAAGTGACATATACAAAATATAAAAATACTTGGAAGTTTATAAAGTTTATTATCCACATATCCCACAAAGACTTCATGGGATGTTTATTTAAAAGTCAGAAAATTTGGGTCAGGCAAAATCTACATTAGTTACTATAGTAACTATACTATTAACTTACAAATACTAAAAATAATGTATTAAGGGATACATAATATGTCCATACATTCTGAAGGAATTAAATGCTTTTGATAATAAAAGAAAGCAAGTGGCTCATACACTCGGCCCAAAATGTTGCATGATAAGAAAGAAGGCTAGATTGATTTATTTTTGTTTTTTAATCTATCTCTCTATCTTTCTCTCTATCCTTCTGTCCATCCATCTATCTATTTCATGCAGGGTCTCTCTATGCAGCTTGGACTCATAGTGATCCTCCTGTCTCAGCCTCTTCAGAGCTGGGATTACAGCCATGTGCCACCAGGCCTGCCTCTGCGGCATTGGGGACCAAGTCCTGGTCCTTGCATTTGCCAGGCAGGCACTTAGACAGCCAAGTTATCTCCCCGGCCCCAGATTCGTTCTTTATCATTACATTTGTATGACATTCTGGAAAAAGAAACAGCTCCAGGGCAGAAAGAGGTCAGGTGGTGCTAGATGTTCAGGTCAGCTTGAGGAGCAGCGTACCTAGGAGTATCAAGAAGAAATTGCAGAGGGTAAAGAAAGCCATAGGCATCTTGATTTGGTTGGTTGCTATACAAACTTACAATTTTAATAAACTGCACAAATACATTGATCAAGAAGTGAGTATTTATGTGTATGTGATTTTAAAATATGTATCTTTAAAAATAAAAAGAGATTTATTCTTTCTCATCCACATTTGGTTGTGAGTTCTGCTTTACCTCCAATTTAACCCTGAAATTCTAAGGTGTTTTTAAATATTGCCATAGTGTAAAACGGGGCAAGTGTGCCCCTTTCCAACTTCTGGAGAGTTTTGCTTAATTATCTACTTGTTTACTTTTAGGGAAAACATTTGTCGTAGAATTTAGGTCCTCTTATGACCATAAATGTAATACTATTTGGTACAGAAAATTTAGAAAATTCAAGATAAAAAATAATAACAAAATTGCCAACAGGCAACAGTATAGATGGATAAAATAATTTCATATGAGTGAAGTAGATGACCCTTGCTCTGTTAATTTGAGGTCAGAATGGCCACGTGGTTTACGGTCTTCCACAGAGTTGGAGCTATTACACAGGTGGACGGCAAAGCGGCACGCATCTAGTGAGTGGAAGCGGAACCCCACATCTCATGGAGTGATAGGAAACACTTTTATTGCCGTATCAGACAGATTTATTGAGTAGTGTTTCATTTCCACCAGTGTATATTAGATCAAATGTGTGCAATAAAAATCCAGGTGTCATTCTAATATTTCTGGAATGCCTCTACTTCTCATGTTTCCTCAAGATTCATTTCATAGAGAAGTATAATAAATAACTGTTACTTTTATTGTAAATGTAATGGTCTATCTTTTTTATCTGATGGAGTTTTTGTTTAATATTTTAAAATTCAAGGCAGTTTTTACATTTTCAAATAAAAAGATTAATAAAGATAACTCTGCCACTTAAATTTAACTCTGTGACAGCAAAATGGAAAAATGGTAAACAGCCTCTCTTTAAAATGATCAGCACTTACATAAAACTAAAGGGAGACTTAATATGTACAAATAATTCAGAGGGGGATATTTACTATAAATGATGTGGATAAATGCCTTATTTCAAGCCAGTAAGTGATTCAGTCATGAAATTTTCAATATGCTATTTTAACTCTTCCTGAAAATAAGGTTTCTTTGAATCACTGAATAAAATTTATAAAGTTTTACCTTACATATAC
>NW_004524719.1:643006-649814 GCF_000260255.1 Octodon degus
TATCTTATTCATCTTGTACTACTGACTAGATACAAGATACAAAGACATACTTTCATTCAATAGAAAAGCACATTGAGCTCACACGTCATGTGGCATCCACAACACATTACCTCTGCTGCTCAAAACAGCATTTGGAGTTTTGGGACTGGTTGAGTCTATATGTGTTCCTTGCTTTTTTGTGTTTTCTCTTGCTCTGAGGCCATGAGATTGTTTTCTAAGAGAAGCACAACTGAACACAACCTTGGGCCGGCAGAGGGCAGCAGAAGGCTTCACTAGGCTGAGGAAAGCAAAGGTTTCAAGGAAGCCAACTCCTGCAAGAGGGTCAGATAAGGAAGAAAACCCTGTCAAATCCAGAAACGCTGGCATTTGAAGGGCTCGAATGGCACTGCTACAAGAATTACTTGATGCATGCAAGCACAAGCTAATAGTCACAGAGGGGCGGTTCAGTGGCACAAAGGACTTGATGGATTTATTCACTCATCCTTGCATAAAATTGTATATTTAGCACCTTTCATCTGTGCTTCATTTTCCTCATTGACTAAGTGATTGTAGCGCTAACAACAACCTGCTAAGGTACGTGAAGACGATTTAGCATTATTTGGGAAATATCGTGGAGGCTTTTCTTAGTTCTAGTGTTACAAAATATGGGTATTATTATTATTTAATAGCAGCACTTCAGAAAGTAATTGCCACCATTTCAGTAAAACCAACTCCTTTTATAAATGTGCACATTGATTGTGAATAATATATATTTATATATCTCAAGTATAATTTCTTTTAGAATGAGCAAATTGTGCTGAGACTTTCAAAGTGCCAGAAATGCACTCATGGTATACACAACGGGTCGGATTCTGCAGAAACACATGAACGTTATGGAACTCGGGAAAGGCACCAAAATGCACTTGAGAAGGTTTCAGCTGAGATCTCCGAAGTGAGCTACCATCAGGTAGGGTTATCCCTAAGAGAATGTCAGGACTGAAATCTCGCTAAAAGATGGAGATTTTTCAGACAAAGTATCTTCATATAGAATGAGTTTGACATAGACAAAGGAGGGGAACATTAAAAAAATACAGTCCAGTCATTCTGAGCAGAGGTAGTAGGGAATATGCATACAGTGGACCATGGAAATAGGTCCAGAATAGAAAATAAGGGTTTTGTAGGCCTTGTTAAATACTGAGTGGGTATCTTAATGCAATGTGGAAAGCATTAGATGTAGGCATTAAGATCATATTATCTGAGTGTAAATATAGGCACACAGAATTGGTAAGTTTGAGAGAAAAGACATGATCAGTGGCCCAAGAAAGCAGGAGAGTAAATGGGCTCCGTGTGTGTTCTGGGACTGACGGGCCATATCAAACTCAAACACGGACTGAGTGCTAGGCATTTGCTCGTCCTATTTCAGAAGCCATGCTTTAATTTGCCTTGTCATGCATTTCTGCTTCTGAACTGAGGAAGCAAGAAAGCCATCCGTGGCTTCCCCAAATTTTGAAATACACCCTTCGCCTCATTTTCATCAAAAGCAGAGTTAAGACGAAGAGCTCAACTTATTGCTAATTCCACAAGACCATCGTACTGATGTTCTGCTATTTTATCACCTGAGAGAACTTCTCGAGTGTACATATGCTGATGCAGAAATCATAAAGTTTATTATTAAGACAACAAAGAGAGAAAGTTTGACCAAAATATTAAGCTAAACCAGTGTGCTTTCAAATTAATCTAATAAGGGACCATTAGAGATGTTGGTTCTACTACACATAGAATCTACCTTTGGCCAAATAATTTACTAGATTTTATCAAGCCTACCACTTAAAATAGTAGAAATAGAAATCAGGATTCGCCCTCTTTTCTTGTACATACTTACAGAGTAGAAAAATTATGTTCTGACAATATTATTTTCTAAAAGTATATCTATTACATAGGGTTTTCTAGAGGAAAACAATCACTATAAAATACACATAAAATTAGGCAAAGGAATTTATTTATTAGGCAGGTTCATGGAATCTACCTCAGATGAGCCAGAGCATCCCTTTCACTAGAGTTAGAAGCTCAGATGGGCATCTGTGTACTCCAAAGCCGGAGGCCAGCACCAGTGGGAGGCTCACAGTTTGGAAGTTCATTCTATAGGTGCTGGTGCAAGTAGCACTGTAAAATTGAGCTCTATGTTAAAAAGCTAAAAACCTAGAGAGCAGTGCCCAGAGTCAGTATAAAAGACTGAAATTTCTTTCAAGAAATGGGAAACCAGGCTGGGGAGATAACTCAGTGGAATAAGTGCTCGACTCGCCAGTTCAAGGTCCTAAGTTCAATCCCTGGTACCAAAACAAAAAACAAAAAAACAAAAAATCTCTCCTTCTGTCTCCTCCTAAATTGTTAGCCTACATGTCAATCACTCACAGATAACTGAGAATATTGCTGTGCTCAGTGGCTCTTGCCCAAGTTCACACACAACAAACATGTGCAGTAGCTGTGCTGTGAGTACCACCATTCTAAGATCCAACCCAACCCATGTGGTTCTTAAAGGTCACGCTGAAGATTTATGTCAATAATTATTTTAAAGAAGTGAATGAGAAAAAGTAATATGATAATACTTAATAACCACACCTCTCATTTGTTGCTCTACAAAGACTTCTGCAGCTGGGCTTGGTACCTGAAATAATAAATAAAATTAACTATTTTATTAATTCAAGACTGAGAATATAACTTAGTGCAAAAACTAGGTCTTCAAACCACAATAAACATTCACTCCCCACAAAAGAAAGGCTTCAACGGTGGTAACAAGAGGAAAGACAACAGCATGTGACAATTAATTCGGTTATTAGAGTGCAAATGAGATTTAGGTGTATAAATCTGTGTGTTACAAGAGCAAGAGCATGTGCAAAACCTTTTACCTTTGGAATTTAAACTTGAGTAGCAGGACTCCCCACTGACGACGACAGGCCTGGGATAAAATGAGGATGACGGGCAGACCTGTAGACCGCGTCCCGCGGCACGGAGAAGGTGCCAGGCCGAGAACAGAAGAACAAGAGAGGAGTCTAGAGCCGGGCATCCCTGGGTGCTTCTCACTCACAGGCTTTATTAAGTCAAGGGCACTAATTACGCCTAGCAGCTGATCCCGTCTCACACATTCACAAAGGCAACCACAGTATAGCAAAAGCCCCACTTCCCGAAACTTGCGCACACACGCACACCTATGAATAACATGGTGAGATGCTTTTATTAATTTATTTACTGACAGCATGTAGTTGATGTTATATAATGACATCAAGAACACATTATCAAATTGATTGCATAAAAATATAAACGTTTACAATTGAGGTAAACACCATAATGCAGTTTTAGGATGCTCATGGCAGTAATGTTCAAAATGAAAATATGAGGACATAATAGTTAATTACAAGCACAAATGTGATGCCTCTGTGTGTGTGTGTGTGTGTGTGTGTGTGTGTGTGTGTGTGTGTGTTAATATAACTACCATAGCTGGAGTTGCTGACATACCAGTGAAAATCATAGATGAAGCTGTAGAAATAGAGTTGAATTATTAGCAAGGATTACACAGAACTGGGTCCAGAGACAGAGCTTAGAGGTACAACTGCATGATGTGGAGATAGGGAATTAACATACTGCCTTCTAGTCTAACACAACCAATTTTTTCCAATGTATTTCCAGTCCCAGAAGTTTTTATATTTTTTAATGTATTTGGTACATAGTCTCACTACACAGATTAGAGTTGTAGTGATCCTCCTGTCTCAACCTCCCTAGAACTGAGAATACAGGTGCACACCACCATGCCGAGTCTCAGTGGCTAGCTCAGTGCTCCCAGGGACAGGGCCTGCACACAGTGTGGTGTGAGCGATCAAACCCCGGTCCCTGTACTTGCCTAGGTAGGCATTCAGTCTGCTGAGCTGTCTGGCCAGCCCTCAGAAGGTGTTTTATGGAATGTAATATTGGGCTGGAAGTAAATGCTAGTGCCTATACTCCTAATAATCATGTCCAAAATTGAGAATTGTCTGTTCTCCATAATTCATCTATACATTTGTGAAGTGTTTGAATGATGTGTCTACATTTGGTGTGAAATGAGATACATCAGCAAATCTATTAAGGCTAACAAGGACACTGGGGTTCTGCGCAGCAGAAATATGCAATATTTTAGGTTCTCAACCAAGCTGATTTCAATATTAATTGGTAAGCGGATGTGAGCTCCCAAAAGATTAGCCTTCCAAAGAAAAGGTTTGATTGGTTCCCCATGTCCTCAAGAGACGTTACCAAATTTGTGTGTGTATGTGTGTACTCAAAGTTACAAAGTAAGATTAATTACAGATTTGTTGAAGGAACAATAAAAGCAATTAATTATATACATCCTTACAAAATAAATCCTAACTAATGTTTAAAATGGAAATTTTATAAGCTACGTTATGGGATCTCTCTGCTAAACGAAATAATATCTGAACAAACAAAAGTAAATAGATGCACTTAGAGACCATGCCCATAAATGCAATGTCACATTCACATGTGTAAACATTATGTTGTCTTCCTAGTATAAGAACCTGGAAGAGTAAATGAAATCTGAACAAGGGCTGGCCAGATAGCTCAGCAAACTGAAGCGCCTGCTGAGGCGGAGCGCAGCTGCTGGGGTTCGATCCCCAGCATGCAGTGCCAGCGCCGCCCCGGGGCACGCTGAGATGGCAGCTGAGCCTGGCGTGGTGGTGAGTGCCTGGAATCCCAGCGCCTGGAGGAGGAATACAGAAGGGTCACTACCAGCCCAGTTTGCGCACTGAGACCCTGTAGGCCCTGTACCAAATGCATTTAAAAATAATGATAAAATAAAATCTGGATGGTACAACAGATACTGTGGAAGGATAAGAAAGTTTCCAAAGGGAAAGATCAACTGGATTGGGGTAAAGGAGAAAAGAAAGAAGGAAGGAACAGAAAATGTCTATGCATATACACTGGATGGCCAGGATAACTGAACTGCTGATTTCTACTGGTCTATTGAAAGGAGCAGTTAATGGTTAAATTATTTTTTCTTTGTTTTATCTTTAGCTTATTTATTTTTGACTCATTTTCTATGCTTATGTCTGCTAATCTGAACAACTAATTTGAAGACAACAATATGGAATATGACAACTACTGTTGAATTCCTATCACTTTATTTAGTGAAGAATTAAACCTTCAGTTACACATTTGTCAAAAGCCTCTTAAAAATATCTTTTACCCCCCCAAAATGAAGCTCTACTTAAAAAACAATCTATTAACAACAATAATTTCATAAGATCCAAACTGTACAAAACCATATTAAAAAATAAAAGTGTAATTTTATTATTAAATTAGATAATAAAATTGTAACAAATTGAAAGGCAAATGAAATGTGATGACAGTAAAAAATATTACAAACTCAGCAGAGGTCAAAAAAGATGAAGATTGAAATCAATCCATTAGAAACAAGCTTTAGAAAAAAATCAGTACAATTTATAAATAAAGCCAAAGAGCAGTTCTTTGAAAAGTTGAATAAACAGCTCTTTATAAAGAAGAAATGACAGTAATTAATGCATATTGAGGAAATCAGCACATTTATTCAAACAGTGCACTAATTTCAATAATGAATATTCTGAGGAAATATTGAAGATTTTTGAACACCAAAAACATTAATGTACCATGAAAATAGGAAATGAGGTTTTTGCAAAGGCTCTACATCGCATGAGGCACTGAGACAACAAATAACAAAAATGACTATAACTTTCCTCTGAAATCTTTTAATCTGCTAGCTTCACACAGACTTTTAAAAGTCATGAACTACTATTGTATAGTCTTATAAAAATGAATATTGTAAAGGGAAGAAGAAGTGATTTAAAACACTTGGGGTATTCCATTTTAATCTTTGCTGGGGGTCTTACACATTTATTGGTAATTATTATGATGTTTTAGTTATGAGAGGTCCCCTAAAAGCTTTGTGAGTTCAGAGCATCGGCTTTTAAAGCATGGTCATGGGTTGCAATTTTCACCTGTGGATTCAACCACTCAAGACACTACACATGTGGTTAAACGATGGGCTTAACCATCGTTAAACCAGGAAAGGGGTCATTGGTGGCGACCCAGAAGGCCGTGTCGTCTTCCTCCTGGGCCGTCCTTGCACTGTCCGCATCCTCCAAGCCCTGGGACGAGGCGCTCGCTTCTCTCCAGAGCCTCACTAGGGGTCCTTCTGAGGTGGCGCCAATCCCCCGACCAGACTTCTTGTCTTTACGTTGTAGGCGGTAGGTGCTTTGTTGCAGTGATAAGCGAGTTATTAAGACAATCATGATTTTTTTAAAGAACACAGATAATAATTCTAAATATTTTCTGAATATTGATAGCCATTAATTTTAAATATTTATGTTGTGTTTTTTATCATACGGATTACACATAATTATGTACCAATTTATAATTATTTCATTCATTTTTGGGTAAATGTCAACATTAATTTACATGGGGAGAATGTATCTTAAAATAGTTATGTATTTTTCTTTACCATATAAACACTAACTGATGTATCTCAAGGACATATCACAGTGTTTTTTCCTTAGAAATTCAATGTTCATAATGTAAATTTCTCAACACTGTCTACAACGCTGGAATGATTTGGACCCTTTTCACCGCTCCTCCGTCATTTCGCACTGCCTTGTCCTTCTTTTGACCTTTCAGGGGCCCCAAAGCATCGCGCTATTTCCTTCCTCGCCCACTCACATTTATACCTGAAGCATTATTTGAACTTGTGTGTATACATTTTTGGATCCTCAATCCTTTTTTCAAGAGATGACACAAACTCGTATTTTTTTTT
>NW_004524719.1:650379-675308 GCF_000260255.1 Octodon degus
TTTTTTTTTTTAATAAAAGAAGACAGTATTTTGAAGGTGAAGGATTAGGGGAAGAGACTGATGGGCATGGAGGATTCGGAAGGGAAATACTTGGGAGCTCGTAATGTCTTTGTCCAAAGTCACCTCCTCACTGACACTTGATCACTGGGGTCACTGATGACTCTAAGCATTTTCTGAAGGGGCCACATGCTCTGCCCTGTGTGATTAGCACAAAGAAACCTGGATAATTTTCTCAGCTTTGGGATTTTGGAACGGATGTTTGTAAACAAAATATTTGAAATCATCACGTGGATTCTATTCTTTATGTCAGGATTAAGATACATCTAAGGGAGATACTCCATAGTACTTCTTTGAAAGCCCAATGCTCTGATACATGTCACCGTGTTCCCTGTAGATCATTAAAGTGCACTGGGGGGATTAAGGCACTGCCTGACTGCCTTCTGTGTTACTGTCATAAAATACCAAAGACTCCGTAATGTGGGGCCAATGGACAGATTAGCGTGCAGCACTGGACAGTAGGAAGTCTACCATCAGGGGCTCACCTCATGAGGGCCTTCTAGGGTGACACATACAGATGGTCTCTGATCTCGGAGGACAAAGAGTGACCAAGGGCAGAAGGACAGGAGCTCATTCCTGCTCTAAGGATGCCTGTGCCTGTGATAATGGAAGGTGGCCCATTCCCAGAAGCAGAGACCTTGTGACACAAACATTTCTTTAGGTTCGACTCCTCAACAGCACCACAGTGAGAAATGAATTTCAAAATTGGATTAAGCAGGAAAAATTATGAAACCATTGCAGCTAACATGGAGAGAAAAAAATAGCCTTATGTGTAGTGTTAGTAGTAAAGTATTGCCTTCTATGGTTTCCAAAATCAAATATGGTCTAGTCGTCTTAGTGAAATGTGCAGTTCTGGATGATCTGATTTACTTTAAATGTATTTTTTCTTTAGTGTTGAAATAGAATCACGCAGTAGGAATATTTAATATGTCATCTCAGATTTCACGAATATCAGTTTAGGGTAGGATGCATACGGTATAATAGAAGAATATTAAAGGGATCTTATATGCTATAGACAGTAAATATGGAGTGGAAATTTAAAACTTGCTAGAAACTGGATTTGGCCTGAGGGAGGGAAGAAACGGGGACCTCACGGATGTCTAAGTCACTTTGGGCTGTTGTGACAAACTGCCAGAGATTGGCTGGAGAAAGTGTTATTTCTCACATTTGTGAGACCTTAGAAGTTATAATACAAGGTGTGGGCAGACCTGGGGGCTGGTGGAGACCCATTTTCTGGTTTGCACATGTCCGTCTTCTGACTTCATCCTGCCACGAAGAAAGCACGAAAAAGAGCAAAGTCTCGACTGCCTCTCTGAGAGAATGGATATCACCCATTCTACTTCATGCAAGCGATTCTTCCTCTGAAAAGTAAGGGAGGTGGCGGTATGCAGCATGACTGTAATTAGCTTGCCTGTAATAAGCACTCAGGCAGATGCATTTATTCAGCTAATAAATGATACATAACTGTAAGCATAAACTAAACTGTTTTGTGTATGAATAAAAATAAGCTTATATGATTAAAAGACTGAAATGAAAACTTGTCTTCATAAAGCACAAGCCACGTAATATGTTGTAAAAGAACTTTTAAACAAGTTATTGCAGATGATCTAATTTATTGCAATGAACTAACGAATAAGACAAATTTAAACCATATTTTATATGGTTCAAAAACAACAAATAGATGTAGGAAAGTATGTAGTCTACTAAGTATAACTTTATACTTGACCAATGATAAAAGTACCTGAGACATGAAACAAATCAGACACACAAGCTCAAGCATTACATTATTTGTCTTATATGAGAGCCCCAAATTATAAATGCAGGCAAAACAAAATGTAGAAAATCATGAGCAGGGATGTAGATCTTTTTCAGATGGGAAGAGGATCAAGGACGAGAGAGAGGGGCAAGAGAGGGGAGGGACAGGGATGAGTGAGGGAGTGAAGACGCACTATGTACACGGACCATCTCCACACAAGCAATGTCGCTGTTATATACTGAACACATGTACAGGGGCAGGGCATTAGCTCAGTGGTAGAGTGCTGGCCTAGCAGGCTGGAAGCCCTGGGTTTGGTCCTCGGCACCAAAACCAAAACATAAACCTCCCCTAAAAAACAATTCAACCAAAAATACAGTAAAATCAAAGAAGACCAAAAACAAACAAGGAAACATGTATTAATAAAAAAAATTTAAAGAACTTGGAAAACAATTTCAGAGTATAAAACTTAAAATGGGCATATCTATCATCTATCTATCTATCTATCTATCTATCTATCTATCTATCTATCTAATCTATGTAGATAGATACAGATATAGATATGACTTAGGATTTTTATTTTAAACACAGGAGTAATTATCCTATAAATCAGTCTTGCTTACAATTTCCATAGAGATGAGAAGTGAATGAAAATATAACTATTTAAGTAATTTTTTAAATAAGTTTTTGTAATTATCTTCAGGAGCTTCAAATCATTTTAGTTCCAAAGAACAAAAGTGGTTTCTCAGACATATTCAACTGGATAGCCTTTTCTAAGTTCAATAGGAATGGACATGTTGTTAATGATTTCTTGTTAAACAAATGTCACTCTCTTTGCTGTGACATTTTACTTATTCTCTAATTAGATAATACATGTAACATCACAGAGAAATAATTATTCCCTTATTAAGTTGAATTAGTTTCATGTAGAGAAAAATATCTAAAACCCTTTCTTGCTATACTCTTTTACTTGGGCATATGATAAAATTAATTGCTCATTTAGAAATGAAAGTTATATAGACTTTATAAGATGATTGTTTCTTTTCTTATAAACAAATATTAATTTTTTGTTTTGGTCTATCACCAAGCACCAAAAATTGTTTTTAAATACACAATACATCATTCTGTAAAATCCTTGCAGTGTATTTTCTTTGACTTCAAGGAAATATTTGGAAGCTAGTTAATCATAAGAAAACCATGGGATGGTATTTTAAGTCATCGTGAAATCCAGTGTTACCACATGATAGGCAGGTTGTACAGGCGTGACGGGCTCAGTTCTCAGTTCCTGTGACTCCACAGGAAGAGCCAGTGGGGGCAACCTGTCTGCGTGTGTGGCACAAACAGTCATGATGAGTACTGGAGAAGAAAAATATTTGAATCTAGCACCTGTGGACCATGAGAACCACTCTTCAACACATTCCTCTTGGCTTTTATCTTTATTTTAATTTAGTTTGTTTATTTATCGGCAGAACCAGGGACTGAACTCAGGCACTTGTGCTTGCCAAGACAGTGCTTATTCTGCTGAGCCATCTCCCCAGCCCCTCCTCTTGATTTTAAAAAAGAACGATTAAACTGCCCATAGTCCACATAAATCAATGATAAATAACGTCTCTAATGTGAGACCATATTTCAGATGGTCTTAGACAAGGGCCCCTCAATAATTCCCTAAAATATCAATACCAATGTGGGGAGTTGATACCAAATTTCAAGCAACATCTGCCCCTGAAAGCTAACACTTCAAACTTTACAATGTAGTTGTTCACTTAATCAGTAAGTTTGTAGAGGTAAAAACATCCTAGAAGGTAGACAGGTGGCACACAGCCCAAGGATGCTAAAGTGTATTACCATCTCTGGAAATCAGCCCCTTAAACACTAGGTGCGCTGAGAGCAGCATGGGCCGAGCAGCAGTGCATGTGGGCAGCATGTGACAGCCCCAAGAGCTGCGCTGCAGGGAGCGTGGGCCTGCAGGTCAGCCCCGGAGAGCGTCAGCGCTCGCACCTGCGCGTGAGGGGCAGCTGGCAGCACCAACTGTCCCAGAGGCTCTGGGGACAGGCTGTGTCCAAGTGCCTTGCTCACTGTGCATCTCAGAAAGCTCCTTATATGCAAGTATGAAGATACATAAAGTTAACTTGAGATTGTTTTTGCTTTTTGTGTTTTAATTTTAAAGAGAATAGACAAAACAAAACTAATGCACAACTTCAAAACAAGTAGGAAATTAATAACGGCGACTATGTTACATACTGTTATCTTCAATGTAGCTGCCCAGATTCCTAGATACTGGCATGTAAAACTGATCAAACAACATAAGCACTAACTTTTCAATATGACTTTTGAGCACCCACTTCTGAAAAAAATGTTAGGGAGATGAAACAGGAGAAAGAGAAGAGAGACAGAATGTCTGCAAAGGGCCATGACTTCCCTGCTCCAAGGTCCAGTGACAGAAGGCTACAGAGAAAAATAAAAATAACTACTAAGTTAAAACAAACTCAAAGGACAGAAATCATATCAGATTTTACCTGGCAGAAAGAAGCGGACTTTGATATAGAAGGGGTCTTAATTTGAAAGCCTGCTTTCAAGGACTGTAGTGCTGTTTTATACCTTGACTGTGATGTTCTTATCCTATTCAGCAGATAATTCATATTCAGAAATCGAATTGTGCACTTTAAATATGGTGGCTTGTGCATGTCACTTATATTTCATTGAGGCAAAGAAAAATTCAAAAGCAACGCTCTTGGGAACAGTGTCTTCTAGGGTGCACAGGTTTCTATTAGAGCAGGACACCCACAGAGAGCTGAGGTCAGAGCAGAGATGAGGATGGATGAGGAAAACGGCCGGGGATGGTACTTGATGTGACTGATGGGACCCAAGCAGAATGCAGCGCGTTGCAGTCGCCGTGCTCGTGAACCACGGTTTAATTTTGAATTTGGCCTTAGTTTTGACAAATATTTATTTTACTTTTCAAGGACTTCAAATAACAAGACAAACAGGTACACCATTGGGTGTGTGATACGCCCTCATACGTGGTCCCTTTAGCTGGCGGTACATTTGGTGGAAAAAGGAGCGCCCTTGAAATCTTAGAAGGAACACTAATCCTTCCGTAAGTGGATCTGTTCTTAGAACCCTAACATCTTTATACCATCATCTGAGGGATTATGATTTTAATTTTTGAGAAACAGAGACTTTAAAACCGTAGTGATATACTTGTACTTGGCAAATTTGCTTGTGTGGATAGAGAATTGTGAGAATTTGTGGAACATCACTGTTACTCAGTACATGGTTGATATTGTCCCTTCTATTACTTGCCTTGGAATAAAACCATCACAAATGGTAAGTCAGTAGTTACGGGGAATGACAGCTATTAAAATACTTGATTTCCACTTAAAATAAACTGTGATTGTTGTGTGGTATTAGGACATAGCAATAAAGATAACCTTTGAATAGATCACAGAAAAAATCGTAGAAAAAATATGTGAATGAAGAATTGAAGTCAAACAGTCCTATCGGTATAAATGAATAATGTTTATGCTGGCATTTATCCATGTACATTTTTTTTGGTTGGAGAATAACATTTCCAGTGAATCAGATATTTGGTGTTTGACTTTGATTAAATGGAAGTTTAAATTTTAAAGTTAGTTAAAACTGTGTAATTGAAAATTATACAATTTTAACTTAAAAAGTCAAAGTAATGTTCATCATGAATCAGTTTGATGAGTTAAAGTCCAGAGAACCAGGAGATTCATTTCATATAATGGATATTTTATAGGCAGCTTTATTTTCTTTCAATGACTTCATGGGAAATATTTCATTTTTCATTTCTCTTCAAGTTGGTTAGTCAGAAAGTCTTTAAGTGAATGTGTCATGATTCTTGGTTAATATTTTAAAGCTCTAAATATTTTAACAATTCTGACAGAGCTATAAAACAACTTCTAATTAAGCTACCATGTAAAGGAAGAAGGAAGGTGAGAGAGGAACATAGTATTTAATTCACCATAGGACTATAAATTCAAATGACAATAATAGCTTACTTAAATAACAGCACATTGCATGCTGAAAAGTAACAGTCACTGGTAATTCATTGTCAAAGAATCACTTTTAAATGTTATCTTAGATTTATATTCAACAACAAAAATACCCAAGGACTATATGGGTGCAGCAAATGGATATTACTTCGTCCTACCCACAAACACTGATATCACAAAGGGTGACATAGTGCTTGATAAGCAAAACTGTGCACATGTTCATTATTAAGGAAAATAACAATAACATAGAAAACAATGATGGGGATGTTTATTTGACTTGAAACTATGTCCAACTCAACTAGTATTTATTAAGTAATTTTCAAATAGAATTACTCTTATGAATCCTGACTTTAAAGCAAAAGAAAAGGACCAGAGAGATGGCTCAGTAGAATAAGCACTTGCTTGGCAAGCACAAGGGCCTGAGTTCCATCCCTGGTTCCAGAAAAATAAAAAATAAATAAATACATAAAAATAAATACATAAGGCAAAAGGAAGAATAGGAAACGTTTTGTTGCTTAATTCCCTTTCCAAAATGTGATGTCAATAGTTCTACCTGCTAAAAGTGTTTCATATGTATATCAAGTTAGTAAGCATATCAAAAGATCATTTAATAAGGAAGTCTAGAGGCGCATGGTAGCGCATGCCTGGAGCCCAAGTAAAGAGAAGCGTGGTGAATTTGAGGCCAGCCTGGGCTACAGAGTGCACTCCAGCCCGCCTGAGCTATGTAACAAGATCCTTTCTCAAAAGAAAAAAAAACATACAAAATGAAGTATAGCTAAATGTTAACTACCTTTGTAACAAAGCTCTTTCCATAGAGTTTGCAGCCAAATACGATATACATACAATATGATTTTTGGAAAGTAATTCATGGCTTTTGAATTTTGTCAATGTCTGAAATAAACGGGAAAGTGAGACAGGATGGATTTCACTGGAGTCCTTGGTGTAGATTTACTTGTATGTAGCACTGGATTCCCTCTGGATAAGTCTGTCCAGCGTCACCATACAGCAGCCAGGGCTCTGTCACATGTAGGAGTTTTGTTTGTAGAAACTGGGGCAGTGAATTAATACATGCTAATTGCAAAATAGCGATTGTTCTCATTTTTCACTGAGATTGTTAAATAATATTCATTATGAGAAATATTCTTCAAATTCGTACTTTATGTTGCAGTGTCTAGGTGTCAAATATTAGAAACAGAATAAACAAAAGTCCACTTTATTTTAGCATAATAATCTAAATATATTGCATAAATATTTTTCTTCTCAGAAAAACAAATGTTTTAAAAAGAATACTACAGAGTTAAAAATAACTAATAACTGTTTTCTGATTATTTTTAGTGGTTTGTACATTCCTAGTAAATCAATGTCTTGAAATCAATTTCAAAGCATGATTAGTATACATATATTCATAAAACTCAAGAATATTTTATCAAAATAAATTCATTATTATTTTGATAGTCTCCTCCTTCATTTCTGGTGTGTCACTTTAAAACAATGCAGAAAGGGGTCGGGGAGATGGCTCAGTGGAATAAGCGCTTCCCTGGCAAGCGCAAGGGCCTGAGTTCAATCCCTGGTTCCGCAAAAAAACAAACAAACAATGCAGAAATATAGCTCAGCGGCATGCTCTTGCACGAGGTCCTGAGTTCGATTCCTAGGGGGGGAAAAAAAAGAAAGAAAGAAAAAAGTGGCAGCACACCTGAATAACCCTAGGGCTCTGGGAGACTGAAGCAGGATGGCAAGTGGCCATTAGGTGACTTGGTGTCCCAGAGAGACCCTGTCTCATTTTTTTTTCCAAAGAAGTGGGGCGGGTGATACAGCTCAGTGCACAAGTGACTGCCTGGCAAGGACAAGGTCCTGAGCTCCATTCCTGGTACCAGAAGCACAAAAACAAATCAACAACCAAACAAGTTGTCGTGGGTATAGCTTAGCGCAAAGCCCTCAGGCTCCATTTCCAACACTGAAGACAGAGCACGACAAAATCTTCAGAATCAGAACAACCTAAAAAGCGAATGAAGAAGAGATGCTTCCTAACTGCTAAAACAAGTTAGAAAAGACATTTCCCTACAGCCATAATTTTCAGTTAATTTCAACAATACAGCAGTGACAGCTTAAACGCACATCACGCGTACATGAATTTTTTAACATCCAAGACGAGAATGTTAAAGAAAATCTACCTGTGCCCGAAGAGTAGCGTACTGCAGGCACGCCTATCCAGAGGTGACCCCCCGCCTGCGCATAATCCGAGTTGTCGCCCCCCACCCCCACCCCCATCCCGAGATTGAACTCAGGCCCCTGCGCTTGCCAGGGAAGCGCTGCTCATTCTCCCAGGCCCCAACACCAGCCCCCTCTTCATCCCGCTGTGCCTCCCCGCTCCCCATCCCTCCCTCTCTGGAGTCCTCCCCAGTTGAGAAGCACCAGTCTCCCTGTATTTTTCTGTCGCTCTTTACTTAGGACTTCAGCTTGTATTTTAACGTTGCTGGGGAATTTTGCGTTCGTGTGTCGCTGCTCCGGCTCGGTGGTTTGCGCTGCGCTCTGCCGCTTCTCATTTGCGGGCTGCCGCTTGCGGGGTGGATACTGAGACAGAAAACACCCTGGAATAACTGATCAACGTCTAGTTTTCAATTCCTCGCAAGCCCCACCTCTGACACTTTCCAGTACCCACTCCAGGCTCAAGTCTTCATCAATCTTCTCACCGCCATCCATCACATTCTGGCTTGATTTTCAGGCCCGTCGCGGTCTCCATCTCACGGAGAGCAACTCTGGGAGCTGAAACTCAAGGGACCCGACTGATGGCTCATCTCCCCCTCTTATTTGTAGAAAATGTTGAAGTAACACAAAAGGGTGCAGCCACTGTGTGCTATGTAGTTGAACAGTGCAAACACAAACATTACGAGTATCCAGGGCCAGGGGAGATAGCTCAGCTCAGCAGAATAAGCGCTTGCCTGGCAAGCGCAGGGTCCTAAGTTAAATCCCCGGTATTGAAAAAAAAAAGGAAAAAAGAAAAGAAAGAGTATCCATAATACACATAATCAAACTGCCATTCATTAGTCACAGTCCTCGTTCAGCTTGCCCCTAGCATGGTCAGTTTGCCTCTGTAACGCACCCTGAGGCTGAGTTGGAACAGTTATCCTATGCCCGCCTTAGAGCTTTAAACCTGGCAGCCAAAACAGCGCTCTAGAGCTCCGTAAGAGTCACTGGATTTGAAATAAGCATGTATAGCTAATACGAGAATGATGTTAAATTGTATTCTTTGTGTTTTAATCTGTATTTAATAGTCAAATATTTTGGACTACTCAATTATTATGAAAATAGCATGTGTTTCTCTAGTGAATATATAAATGAGTTGAAAAATGCCAGTCCTTGGGTTGGGGAGGTAGCTCAACTTTCTACTCACCTGCCTGGCAAGCTCGAGGACCGGGGTTTGATCCCAGGTACCACACGCCATGCCAGCCCCTAACATGAGATAGACTGCTTCTTTAGTATTTGAAGCCTGCCATGTTTAAAAGCTATTCTTCTTGTATTTCTACTTTTTACTAAATAAAATCAAGAGATTTATATGTAATTTTTATAATTTTGTGTAAGTAAGCATAATTTCTATCAAATCACTTTCATTGGTTAGTCAATTATATACCAAGAAAATTACAACTGGAACAGTTTACTAGTTATTTATTAGTTGGGTGTGCTTTTAAATATAGTTCATATTCATTTAGTAACGAAAGAATTACATTTATCCAAATTATATGCTTTATTTTTGAACTGGTTTTTAAATGTTACAGATATTATTTTGCTATGAAATTACTGCTAAGTTGAACATCTGTTAAATTTTAAGAAGTGTAATACATATTTTAAAATCTACTTTGAACCTACAAAAAATAATAAAACAACTTTCAAAGTTAGTTTTGGGGCCAGGGAGATAACTTAGTGTTATAGGTACCTGCATGGCGAGTGCAAGGTCTGGAGTTTGATCCCTGGTACAAAAAACCCCCAAAAAGTTGGTTTTGAAGTTTATCTGCATGTAAATATCTGAGTTAATTCCTTCCGAAGATGCAGCAAATTTTGCAATTTCAGGTAATAATGAAATTAGAGTCAATAAAAATGATATGACCAATATGTTTCAGGAATGTAAGTTTATCTTTATTTTGAAATGAAAGTTACCAGGAAAAATTATGTACCTAAAGCATATGTATTTAAATAATTGGTTCATCTTTCGGCAATAGTCAGAATTCAAAAGTGTAAACATCTCAAAATTTCTCCAAAGTACATTTGCAAAATTGGGTTCTTTCTGTGTAGCATGAAAGCCTAGTGAGGGGCCGGGAAATGGCTCGGTGGAATAAGCGCTTCCCCGGCAAGCGCAAGGGCCTGAGTTCAATCCCTGGTTCTGCAAAAAACAGACAAACAAACAAACAAACAAACAAAGCCCACTGACCAGGCAACGAACCAGTGCTATTCTCGTGAGTGTTCAACTCCTGGGATTTTTCTGTAATGGTCATTTATGAGACTAGAGACATCGTATGTGAAAAATGAAACCAAATTCAGGCCTCACATTTGTTATACTGCAGATAGTCATTAAAATGAGTCAACACCCTCCAAAGTTCACCAGCATCTATGTAGGGTTCTATGTAGGGTTCTACATAGGGTGCTATGTAGGGTTCTACGTAAGGTTCTATGTAGGGTTCTATGTAAGGTTCTATGTAGGGTTCTATGTAGGGTGCTATGTAGGGTGCTATGTAGGGTTCTACGTAGGGTTCTATGTAGGGTCCTATGTAGGGTCCTACGTAGGGTTCTAGTTTCCACAATGATGATGCTTGTTTGTTTTACTTAACATGTAAATTTCACAGTACTTTTTTGCAACACATAATTCAATGAATTTGATTATTTTCAGTAAGAAATCCAAGTATCCCAATGTATTATTCATTTAATTCAAATATATTCTTATCTCTAGAGGTTCCCCTTCCACTACCTTATTTATGCACAATGAAATCCACAGTATGTCAGATGTGCTTGAGATGGTTATAACTTTGCATTTTAATTTTTTCTTCATATTTATATCAATTTCTCATTGAATCTTCCTAACATTACTCCTTCATGCCTCTGTCTACTCAGTCATTTATTCAGCAATATTATGAACATAGTACATGAAGTAAACTCTACTAAGAAATAAACTCTATTAAGTATGTTGACACAGTGATACAAAGTTTGATTTCACAGATGTCCCATGGGAGTGGAATCAGATTTTATAATGTAAAGTATGAAAAACATAAAGCCATCTGATTCAATAACAAGCACAGGGATTAAGGAAGAAACAGGAATAGTTTTTACAACATAAAGGTGTCCTTTCTGATGTGTTAACTTTTGTGGTGCAAACTCAATGGGAAGATGGAAGAGATGGATGGATTTCTTAGTGAGATCATTCAGGTCAAAAATGCTTCCTATTGGGAGGGAGTAAGAGAACTCCAGCAGAGTGGGAAGCAGGAGTGTAGTGAGAGGAGAGAGGAAATAAAAGGGCACAGGACACCGTCACGGTCACGATTCCCCAACGCTATCACGCAAGCTATTTCCAACTCCTGGTGCCTTCTGTCTCAGGGGTGGTACACTGGATGATGTCACAGCTTGTCATTTGGACACTGAGGATAATCCTCTCCTCTAGGTCTGCACTTTGTTCCCTACTGTATTGTCAGCTTTAAATGCTACAGACTGCAACTTTTGCTATTACAGCCTTATCCTTCATTACTGAATATTGATTGGCAAAATGCAATTACCTCCCTAGCATCTGTGACATCTTAAGTTGACTGGCTTAAGCTTCACCTAAGGGACTGGTAAAGCAGACTTCAGGGTGGGTAATGGTAGCACGAACTTGGGGTCTAAGGGTCCCTCCCTCTTCCTCTCTGGTATTGCTGCCTGCTTGGCTGCCAGGCAACCACTGCAGTAGCAGCTGACAGCTGGGGCAAGCCAGACCATCAGTGGGTGGAATGTCTCAGATGTGATGAAAACTAATGGTGAAGCAAGATGTTTCCTAAAAGCAAAGACATATATGGAACATGGGACCTAAAATGACTCCAGGCTCACGGCTTCTCAGCAATGTTGAGAAGGACTCATTGCAAAGTACTATTTCTAATCTTTCATTTTAACTTTAGAAATGCACATAGGAATAATCAGAAGAGGTTATAACTAATTGTTCATTTACATATGTACATGTCTGATCAAAAGCACATCTTCTGGCCTGTCATTTACATCTGTCAAAAGGCCAAGAGAGTACTTTGAACAGGAAAATTTACATTAGCTGTGATATGATGTGAGTTTTTGATAAGACATCTCTCATTACCGTGTTTATATGAAGTGGGGCACTAGTCCAGGTATTTTGGGTACTAAGGTTTCTCTTTCCTTTATCCTGAGGACTTCTGTGAGCACTCTTCACTGGCCCAGTCCTTCCCTGAAGAGTGGCATACTTTCCACCTCTGATAAATAGTAAGGCCCTCTCTGATTTTTCTATATCTTATGTTCAGTTCTTTATTTAAGGTGCCAAGGACCTAGGAAGCAAGCCCTATGTAACCGACACTTGGCACGCCAGCTTGGCTCACCACGGCCCGCTGCCATGGTTGTTGGAGGCAGCAGACATGGACTGAACCCGTGACACCGGGACATGAAATGACTTCTCCTTTAAATCATGTCTGCGGAGTATTTTTGTGCTTCCCACTTTCAGCAACAGGAGAGCAGATTGCAAAGCAATCATTGTGAAGCTGGTGAAGAGGGGAATGTGATCCAGATATTCCCCTTAAAGCATGTATAAGAAGCCTTTTAAAATGATATGTTACTTAAAGAGAACTTTTGCTTAGTTTTACGTGAGGGATGACAATAAAATGCCTTAGAGGTTTGAGAAGGGAGATTGTTCTTTTCAGCTAATTTGCAAAGTGCCTTCTCGGAGAAGTGGCAGGTGTGGGAGTGGACTCGGACAGAGTGGAAGCACCGTGGGCCTTTTCATCCCACAATGTCTGATGAGCAGTTACTCTAGTGTAATGGTCTGTGAGCGCTGGGAGTCGCAGGAGTTTTTAAACATTTTGTTCTCTCAACTATGAGCAGGCAATATCGCACCCAAAGTATTTCTGTATGTCTTTACGCACTTTCTTCCCCCCAAGATGACTTCAAATACACATATGGTGTACAGTAGAACTCGGAGTGTGTCAGTACTCCACACTTCAGTGACAAATTCATGTTGGATTTGTTTTTCCTCTCCAATAAAATTCATGACTCTTCCTGTGGTTTTTCACAGTATGCACGTGTAGCTGTATCTACAAGTGAACTCTGATTGTATCATTAATCTTTTCACCAATCATGCTTACAATAAATGGGTTTTAGGGATTGTTAACTAGTCATTTATTTTCCTTTCCCAAGAATGCTCCTTGTCTCAACATTGTCAGATCTTTTAGATTTTTGGTTAAATGTTAGTACTTGAAAATATTTTATTTACAATAATTAAAATCAACTATAAAAATTATTTCTAGCCTGCAATTTAGTCCAACGTTCGACATGGCGGTTTTAACTGCTTAACTTCTTCTCTTGCACTCTATGCACAGAACTGCATGAGAGAAGCACGTTTAGTCCCACTATTTTCTGTTTGGTTGGAAGAGAGTCTACCAAAAATAAACATTCAAAATTATTTGAATGCTTGGTGGGAATAAATATGAAAGTCAGCACAGAAGTTCCTAAAAAACAAAATCAGTACTACCATGTGGCACAACAGTACCACTCACTGGTGTATATCCAAAAGAATTAAAACCAGAGGAATACAGAGATACCATAGTAGGCAAGATATAGAACCAGACCCTATGCCCATCAATACACAAGTGGTTACATTAAATATGGCATATGTATACTCAGTAAATGTTATTCACCCCAAAAGAACAACCACGGTGAGATAGCTCAGCAGTGTAAAGCGCCTGCTTAGGCAAGTTTAGCAAAAGCACTCAGGGACTGCAGTTTGATCCCAGCACCACATGCCACGCCCACCCTGCCCCTGGGGTGGGCTGAGTCAGCTACACACACACACACACACTCACCCCTTAAAAAACAACAAAATTATACCATTTGTAGGAAAATGGGTGGAACTGGGGATCACTCTATTAAACAAACTCAGAAGGACAACTAGCAAATGTTTTCTGTAATATATGTAAACCAAAGAGATAACATAAATGTAGAAGTGAAAAAGAGAAGGAAGTAAGAGGCCAGTAGAGCTTAATAAGTGGGATGGATATGATCAAAATGTATGTATATATTGCAGCACTACATTGAAGCCTAGAATTTTGTAAAATAGGCACTAAGAAAACTATATTACCAACTAGACAAATAACGTGTTGAACACAGGAGCAATACATGCACGGCAGAAGTCAGTTACAGGGGCGGGGTGGATACATATTTGTATAAAGTTAGGAAATTATAAAACCCTTATATAGAATGAGCAAACTTGGGAAAACAAAACACTTGGAAAGGAGATTTGCTAGGATGGTCCCTGGACAGTTTGGAGTAACAGGCACACTGAGTTCATTTTGTTGCACTTCTTTTCATTGTTTTCTCTCTTATTGTTGTTTCCTGAAAACCCAGAACACCGAGAAATGAAACGAAGAATACAGGAAGGGCCTTTCTGGTTCCCCGGCCGTCTTGTCAGCTGCTCCTGGTTGAGGGCCGTCCGCACCTAAGACAGGAAGATGGTGGCTGCAAAGAAGATGAAAAAAACTCTGGAGTCCATCAACTCTAGGCTCCAACTTGTTATGAAAAGTGGAAAATACGTGCTGGGATACAAGCAGATGCTGAAGATGATCAGACAGGGCAAAACGAAATTGGTCATCCTTGCCAACAACTGCCCAGCCTTGAGAAAATCTGAAATAGAGCACTAGGCCATGTTGGCCAAAACTGTTGTCCACCACTACAGCGGCAATAATACTGAACTGGGCACAGCTTGTGGAAAATACTACAGAGTGTGCACACTGGCAATCCTTGATCCGGGTGATTCTGATATCATTAGAAACATGAGAGAACAGACCGGTGAAAAATGAACCAAGAAGAATTTTTCATTAATAAAACCTGCCACGCTTGTTAAAAAAAATATAGGAAGGGTTCCAGCTGATAGCTCAGAGCTGTAACGCTCACTTCCCCTCAGCTGACTGGGATGGATCTTTTGAGTACAGAACTATCTTCAGACACCCTCTAAGTTATTCAAGGAGCTGAACCAACGGCGGATTTGCTAGTCAGATCCACTGTGTTTCTTTTTAGTATGTTAATTTTTGAAAGCTTCATGCTTTATTATGTGTTAAAATCCATGACACTTTTCTAATTATACAGTAATATTTTCCAGCTGTGCAAATTTTACCTACTACTATCTGTCATATGTGAAGTTTTGATCCTCTGAGGGTACTAAAACCAGAAGGAGAAAAGCAGCAAAATTATTATATAGGAAGCCATGACCTGTTCTGAGGACATCCTCTCTCTCTCTCTCTCTCTCTCTCTCTCTCTCTCTCTCTCTCTCTCTCTCTCTCTCTCTTCCCCTCTCTCATTCACTCACACACAGAGAGACACACACACTCCAGTACCTACTTTATGGGTGATGGATTATATGCATATTTGAATGATTTGTTAAAGTAAAATTCTTGTGGCCTTTGGAACATAATCTATATTCAGCATTTATCTATATACAAGGCTTGCTCCCAGAAAGGCAGACCTCTCACCGAATGGTGCTAGATGAGAACTCATTGGCCTGAGGAGGACTCACTTCTTGGGAGGTGGAGTGGGACTTCTGGGAGTGGAGTCACTCCTGGAGTGCTGGGGATTGAACCTGGCACCTCGCACTTGCCAGGCAGCTGCTTATTCCACCGACCTATGTCCTGGGCCCTGGAGTTACTGCTTGCAAAACATTGCTCATGGGGAAACAGGACTTGACAGGCACAGTATCTGAAGGACACGGCAGCCACTTACTTCACGGGGGTGATAATGCCTAAAGATACTTGATTCTTCAGTGAGGAGTTAACACTTAACAGTTTAGAAACTGAAACATTATTTAATGTATCCTTTTTTTCATAGATGTACAGGCAATTCAATGAGTGTTGGAAATATATTTCGGATTAAGTGTGATAAATATGATGTCTAGTTAAATAAGATAAATTTCTAGAACCCCACAGACTAGAGAGAACCACAGTCCAAATGCAAGCCCAAGGCTTCGGTGAGTGTGCCGGAAGCTCAGGAAATGGGATGCCGGATCGCCTTTGGGGTCAGTACCATACCTGGCCTCTGAGAAGCAGAAAGCCATGAGAAGCCCGCACAGTGTGGCCAAGTTATCTTCCCCTAATTCCATTTGTCTCTTTTAATAAATTACTATCAATGGAGAATGGGGTGTATTTTTGAGGTTAGAATATCAGTTTTTAGATTGGAAATCAGTATTAAAGTAGTAATACCTTTTGAGGTAGGAATTCTCAAATTTAGATCTCTAAAGAATTCTGACTTTCTAAATTCCAATTTAGTAGTAGTCCCACTACTAGAAATAATGCAAAACAGAAGATAAGGAATCACTTCATGTTGAAAGAATAAATAATGTCTGATCATTAAGTTCTATGAAATTAATATAAACGAAATAATCATAAAATTAACTAGTAAAATTAATTTAAAAAATACAGTAATTCACCTTTTCTGGATTTGCTCGATGGAAGAAAACAGCCAAGTGATACATCCTGAATGAAGTTCATAGTACTTTTATATTCCCTTTTATTTTTATGTGCCAATTTTTTTTATTTGTTAAATTACATCAGCTATGCAGAATCTGATTTCCAATGTCACTGTATTTAAGGTGTTTTTTTTTTTTTTTTTTTTTTTTTTCTTTTTTCTCTTTTTGGAGAACCAGGGATTGAACTCAGGCCCTTGCGCTTGCCAAGGAAGTGCTTATTCCACGGAGCCATCTCCCCAGCCTCTAAGGTGTTAAATATGTTTTGGTTTTTTTTTTTTTGAACTGGTAATTGAACTGAGCACCTTGTGCTTACCAGGCAAGCACTGTGCTGCTGAGCTACAGGCCAAGCCCAATAAACATGCTGTGAAAACCTCTATAAAATCAAGAGCATAATCATGTGGACTTATATTATTTTCCCCAATTTTGAGGCCATCTCACAAATTCCTAATACAGGAGTAATTTTATCGACTAATTGTATAAATATTTAAACAATGCTTCACGTGTGGACTAGAAAAAACAATTTTCATACACATAAACCATGAAATTGTTATTTAAAATATATAATGAAAATAAAGAGTAGAATTTGTATAGTCACGCTTAGAAAGGAATAACCGATTTTTGGTGAGCATACGGCTCCACTGGCAGAAAAAGAGGAGAGGCACATCTGAGGGAAGCTGCTCCTGGAGGAATCCATTAGTGTATATTACGGAAGCCATCCTGGGCACCGAGTCATTGGAGAATCGGATAAATTGAAGCAGATAAGAAGAGCTTACATTGAAATTGCTGTTTAATAAATAATTAACACTAGCCTCTCCTGACTCTGAAGATAAGAGACAGATCATATAATTAAACTAAAAGCCTTCTGCGCTGCTTACCTTCCTGTACACCTGGAGAGTCAATATTGTGAAATACTAGGGAATAAAACATGGTTGGCATTTGTAAAGGGGAAAAGCTCCTCTTGCTTTCTTATATGAACAGCATTTACAAAGAAGACTGATATTTATTCTCCATTCTATATCTTCCAAGATAGGATAATCAAAGCCCTTAGGAGATTCCTTACACAAATATGACTATAAGTGTGTAACCACAAAAATATAGGATGATGAATAGGAAGGAAGGGCTTGTCAGTATCTGCACAAATGTAGTTTACTTAATGTCATTTTTTTTTGAAAAATGAATAACAAACAGTCACATCAACTGGTTATGAGGACCAAAGGCGGTATTAGGTATAGCAGATAATTACAGTGATTAGAAGTGAATCACTGGACATGCGTAAAGCTATATTGATTTTTGAGAGCTAAACTGTAGAAGTTACGCATGGTGGAGCCGAAAAGTAATGTTGAGTCACCCTACAGAAGTTAAAATGTTTCCAGATTAGCAAAATCTAACTATAAAATGATTGAGTAGCTTGAGAAGACAAGGATTTAACGTATCTTCTGGGCCCAGCAGCATCTCTCAACGAAAGCATCACCCTTTCCAAAAACTCAAGATAACCGGAGCGAGAAAGAAGACTCACGGGTGCCCAGGAAAAAATTAAATATATAATTAAATATAGTTTAATCCAGGTTATTTATAAATAAATTATGAGTATCTTTATATTTTAAAAACCAAGCAAAATCAAGCTTAAAGATAAGCTTATTTTCAAATCATAGCTGTACAGCCCTGAATCTTGGCCATCCAACCTTGCATAAACTCCTCTCTGGAGTTGTAGCTCTTAAGAAAAGATGCAACTCAGAAGTCATCCAGAAGACAGCCTTGAGAATTAGAAAGAGGCTAACAGATTGGTTAGGAGTTTAAAGACCTGAGGATACTGTAGCAATGTCATCTTAGCTTTTTCTCCTTCTTTGTTTAGGTTTGTACGCCTGGTGAAAGAAGATGATCCGGCCCTCGCAGGCCCTGACGTGTAACCTAGCAACAGAAAGAGGCCCACGCGTTCTCATTCCTCCGCTGGACTGAACAGATGTCCTGCCAACAATGCCAGGTGAACCTGGCAGAATCCGCAAGCAGGATTAATGAGCACTCGGAGGACGCTAAGCAGCCAGGCGAAGCACTCCATTTCCACGTCACAGCAGAGACTGCCTGCTCTCTCCCAGGGATGCTGAGTGCAAGGGCGAAGGTGAGCCCAGCTTCACAGGTGTCCAAATCATGAGGAGCACATTGTGGTCCTCCGAGAGGAGCGCATCCTGGCCCTGGAACCTGTGCTGCGAGGAACTTTGCGTTCCGTGGCTGAAGACTCTTTCGCTGCCTAGACATGTACTTTCTCTAGCTTGGGGAAGCTTTCTCTGCCCTCTCAGGCTGCGCTTTCAAGGACAAGTTTCAGGAGACAAAACTGAAGGGAAAACATAATAAGATGGAGACCCTGATCGCTTGATTTAATTTGACTTCAACAGCATTCCACACATGTGGGCCATGATCTGCTCGGTAAGTCTTAACAGGATGAATACTTAAAAGTTTCTTTAAGGAAATATGACTAAGCCCTCAACTTTCACAATTAGGATGCTCAATATACAATAGAAAGTTACCCAGCACACCAAAATACAGGAAAATTAGTATCTGAGTGAGAAAATACAACTGCTACCAACACTGAGACCAATAAAACACTGGAATTGCCTGTATACAATGAAGTGATCTTAAAAGATGAGACATCAAGAAGCTAGACACTCCTTTGAAACAGGTTTAAAACCTCGAAACTCCAGGTTGGTTATGAATGTTATTTTTTAGCATGGTAATTATAGAAATGAAAAATTCCATAACAGAAATTTAGAAACATAAAAATGAATGGAAACCTCAGGATCTCAGAGACCTGGGACATAGTACCAGAGATTAAATATTGGTATCACAGGACAGCCAGTGGAGGAAAGAAATAGAACAAAACCATTATTTGACTGTGTAATCATTGAAAAAGCCTCCAATTTGTACATAAAATACATAAAATGAAACTTTCAAGAAACTAAACAAATCCAATAGAGGATACCCCTACACTTGATCTAAACTAAAAAATACCACAACTGCCCTTCTTGGAAATAATTACAAAGAAACGTCTTAGAAGCAACCCTAAATAAAATGTTCTGTTACTTATAGGTAACTGTCAGCTTTGGCGATGCATAAAAAATTCTCTTCTGGAACCACAGATGCTTGTCAGAACCTACAGAGCATTTCTCATGCGCTGAAAATAAAGAATTGTCAGCCACACTCTTCTCACATGTTAAAATGACTCAAGAACAAAGAGATAGATAGATAGATAGATAGATAGATAGATAGATAGATAGATAGACAGACAGGTAGATAGATATAATTGATAAGATTTTATGCTAGTAGAACGAGTATAAAACTAGTAGAACTAGTAGCATGGATAGGGACGTTCTTCAAACAGGCAGGAAATGATCATGAAAAATAAAAATAAATATTGCAGGAAGGAAGGATATGTACTCACCTCAGTAATACATTAAAATAGGAAGGAAGAATAAACTGTACAATAAGCAGAAATGGTTCGTACACAGTAGCTACCCCTTTTGCTTGAATTGTCTTAATCAAATGTTACCATTATACGCAAATTGTACTGTCCTCTGATAGTCAAGACAACTATATTTGCAAACGCGCAGAGTAAAGTAACATAAGGAGAAGTTTGGATTACACATTTTCCTTGACATAACAAATCTTGGTACAAATAACCTGCGATGAGCCCAATATATTTAGTGTAACTCAGGCAAAAATGCTAAAGGAAGTAAGCAGAAAGTTTCACTGCAAACACTGTAAATAATATCAAAAGGAGTTTCAAAAACACATTTAAGCTGTCCACACAGAACTAGAAAGGACAGACATAAGAAGCACTGATGAAATATATATTGAATCATTATTATCATGATGATTGTCGTAAGTATAAACAGTGGAAGTACAGAAAACACAAAATTAGGAAGTTGGATTTAAAATACTGACTTAAGCATGTGTCTGAGCTACTTGCCCCAAATTCAGTGATAAACTAAAAGTAAAGATTAATCTCTTTATAAAGTAAGAGTAACTATATCAAAATTTTAAAAGTAGCTATAAACAAAAGTACAAAACCTACATTAAATGTTATCAATATTTTAAATAAACAGTTTTAGCAAAGCCAGTTTACATTTAGCATATTTATAATTAAGTGTTCTGTATAGGTGTGCTGTTCCAAATTTCACGTCCAGGTTTTGGCTAACCACTCGTCGGCTTTCCCATTGCCGTCACAGACCACGTAGTGTCACAAAGGTAGCCGAGCACAGGTTTGCTTGACTCATGATTTCAGGGAGTCTGTCTGTGGCTGCCCGGTGCCCACCGAGGCAGGAGCCTCATGCAGAAGGCTGGGCAGAGCGCAGAGCGCAGTCCGTGTGGCGAGGCGGGGAGGGAGGGCAGGGCCAGCGACACGACAAGGTCAAGCCCCTGGGGACCCCAGGGGAGTTGCCACCTGTGTGCTTTAGTAATTCCCAGGCAGCCGACCAACAATCAAGTTGAAAACTTGAGCAGAACCATCACATCCTGCGCTTTGGAAACTGGGGAGCCAGAGAACCCCCCTGTAACCCAATCATGAGTTAATAATTCTGCCTACCATAGCACAAATATTTTGCATATAATAAAAGTACAATCACTATCTTTTCCAGTAATTATAGGTTTGCTTTGCTTTAGACAGAGAATGTCCCCCAAAGCCTCATGTTCTCACAGGGAGGGCTTTGGAAGGTGACTGAATCACCGGGGGGCGACATGGCTGCCCTGTAGTCAGGAGGTGGCTGCGGCTGGACGAGCTGGCTTGCTGGGCGCAGGACTGGTTCCCTCGCTTTTCGTGCTGCTTCCTGACCGGCCTGGTGTGTGCAGCCTTCCTCCCCAGAGCGTTTCGCTGTGCGCTGTGCTCTTGAAGCCCGCCCACCAGGGGCTGAAACCATGAGAGTGAACCTATTTTTCGTTAAAAAATTGATTGTCGGATGTTACGCCAGAAATTGGCTGTCATGAGAAAAATGAAATTAGTGCCAGTCCCGCGCCCAGGGCACGCTGAGATAGCGATGGAGCCTGGGCGTGGTGACACACGCCTGTGATCCAGCTCCTGGGAGGCTGAAACAGGCGGATCACTACGAGTCTGATCTAGTAGTGAGACGCTGAGCACCCTGTAGATCCTTCCCTAAAATAAAAAAAAAAAAAAAAAAGAACTTAATGAAAAACACACTGGAATAAGAATTGAGGGTGCTTATTCTCATAAATGGAGTATGAAAGCCTCTATTCAAGGAAGTAATTCCAAGTGATCAATAGGAATCAGTTTTCTCACATAACTTTGATCTCCCAAATCCGTGAGAAATACAGATTCTTTTGCAAATTTCTTTTATATGAATCTGGAAAACTAATTGTTACTTTTTGGTTAGTGCTTCATGGATTAAAATCAGCTGTGAAGCATTTTACCACGCGAGCCACCTGTTTGCCATTTGAGCTCTGCTTGCACAATGAGTGCAGTTAGCCCTGATGAAATTATTCAGCCTTCACTAAAAACAATATGTGGTATGCAGGGAAAAAACCAATCCATACTTTCCTCATTATCCAAACTGCCAAAAATACATTACATTCTACAAATACAAAGAAACATGCAAATATTCCAAGTTTATGAACATGGTCTAAGTGAAATATCTAGGGATTTGCGTTTGTGCATGTGTATATGAGATAAATGTCTGTTCAGGTGTTTATATTAGCATCATAATTAAAACACTAAGTTTAATACATCTGGAGAGCTTTTGAATACTCAGACTTTTGCATAGTACTTGAAGGAAATACACTTTGAAATGTGTAGCCACCTGAACAAAGAATGTGTCAATCATATCTGTCATGGGAACGTACTAGGGGGCAAAAATAATGGCAAAGTTCCATTTCTATTTAAAGATAAGATGATTCTTTAAGTAACTTCAATGTATTAGTCCCTTTTTAAGGTTATGTTTAGCATTTAGTGTATCTCAATCACTTACTGAAATTACACTTGGATAACTCCTTACCTTGCTGGAAAGTGGATTTCCAGGTGGATTTTCCTGGAGAATAAGAAACATAGCACATGATCAGCTTAGATATGTTTTGCTTCTGTCACAGTCAGTTGCTACTGTAAGCTGTTTATCGCTATTTCATTGTACAACACTATTGTAGACTCAACCACAATAACCGAGCTTCTATTTATACTTTTTTAAATCTCAAAGTGATTGAATTATAGCTTCAAGTAGCAATGTAAACCACATTCACTCTTAGAATATTTACAAGAAATTTTGGCACAAAATTAGCTCATTCATAACAAGCAGTGTCATTTATATAAATGGGAAAATCCATAGTGATGTGTCATTTAAGTTATTAATCAGCTTTCTTCAAAAGGAAACACAAAAATAAATCATTTTAAAAATAATACGTACAAAAATTAAGAAACTATTGACTATGGTCAAAATTAATTTTCAAATTCTGGCTCCAAGGTTCATTATCTACTTTAAATATATATAGTTATGCTAATTAAAATGTGGCTGTTTTATCTTCAAGTAGTAACAATGAGAATGACTTGTCTCTACATTTTTTGTGAGAAAAGTAGAAGTTGAAAAAAAAGAGAGAAATAGATGGTATTTTATTTTGTATTACATTTACTCTCATTTTTATATATTGCATCTAAATTTTTGCATGCAATTTAAGAAGACTAAGACATTTTGGGACAACATACTGACTTTGTGTTATTTTAGATTCTCTTTTTTATTTTTTAAAATTTATTTTTATTAATTTTATTGAGAAACAAATAGCAATGAGACAGTTTCAACACCGATTAGTAGAACAGTTTCAATAATGAATACATTGCATATTGCTGTCTTCGTAGTGGTTATTCATAGTACAAGATGCAGACGTGATATCCTGTCCACAAACACTATTAGTACAAAACTTTCCATTCATTGAATTAGGATAAAGTAGCTATTCTATTTTGTATATACAGATACAAAATGGTCTTTCATTTGTATCCCCTCTTTTGTTTTGTCAGAGATGGGTATTCCTTAGACTATGCTTTTATTTATTAAATGCATATTTTTAAAAATATGGTTTTATTTGTGTGCATGCTGTAATGAAAAGTATCAACATTTTCAAGGCACTCTTGTTTCTCTTTTTGTGTTTTTAGTTATTTTACTGTGTAAGCTGGGATGCCTGAAACACACAGAATCGCTCCTGCTTCAGCCTTGCAGATGTCCAGCACTACAGTGGGCTCTTGTTTTGGTTATTTCTTTCATACTGCTTTTCAATTTTTTTGATTTATAATTTATTTGTATTTTTTTGTAATGCTAAAAAGACATTTAACTTTTCTACTTAAAAATGGGCAAGAAGCAATGTAATGAGTAATTAGTAGTAGACTCTGGGCCACGAAAAATGCTGAAAGTAAACAAGGAGGCTATCAAGCGTTCCACATCCAAGAAACATGGACTATAGTAAAATCAAGTATAATTTGACTGAGATATAAATCACACATACAATAACATATTAACATATGAGTTAAGAAAAATGTATAAACCATTTCATAAGCAATAGGTAATGTGTATGTTAATAAAAAGTGGTATTAGAGCTAAATAACTTAAACTATAAATCTCATTTTATGGGCCTGGAAGTCTTGAAATTAATTCTACTTACATATTACTATAATCACAAAACAATATTTTACTGTAAATTATAAGCATTAATTTTTAATCTGTATGTAGTTCAGCACTTCTCTAGCAAGTGCAAAGGCCTGAGTTCAATCCCCAGTTCCACCAAAAAAAAAGAAAAAAAAATATGGTTCATCTGTGTGTGTATATAAAAACACACTCTAAGCTTTATTGTAATATTTAGTCTCCTGGAGTAGCATCTTTTTAGTCTTTCACTGGACCCCTTATAGGTACTGCCGCAATTATGTTGAGAACAGATGCTGCTGTAAGCATTGCGTTATGTGGCTAGAAGGAAGGCTCTTTTCACTTGCAGTGCAAAGGCAGTTACTTTGATCTTTGAGCCGTGTTATAGTTCTTGTTTTTGATGCAGACGAACAAAAAATCTCAAACAACTGTGACTTGAAAGAATATTACAACTTAAGACAAGGAAACCATATTATCAGTTAGGAATAAAAGAGAATTTTGAAGTGCAAATTAAAATAAACCCAACACATATATTTTAAAAATGGCATTTCTAATTTGGAATTTGAAAGGCTTAATGAAGACTCATTCTTAAGTAAATATAATTAAAATATAGGATTGGGGCTGGAGAGATGGCTCAGTGGTCTGGAGCACCTACTTGGAACAAGCTTGACAAAGCATCAGGGACCGCGGTTCAATCCCCCAGCGCCACATGCCGGCCGGCCCCGCCCCCTGGTGGGCTGAGCTGGCCACACACATACACCACTCTCTCTCTCTCTCTC
>NW_004524719.1:675508-676307 GCF_000260255.1 Octodon degus
CATGCACTTCGAATTCATGGTATCTTTTAAAAGAGGACTTAAAATGTCACTGCTTCATTTTACTGATCTAAATAGTAAGGTGACATCATTTCAGTTCAGTATAATGTCTTGGTTCTATGCTTTTAATCCCTCTGCTAGGACAGGTGATATATACAATTTTTGATAGTTTAGAAATAAGGAGAAATATGCATTGATTTTGTGCACTGTGCATTTACATGTGGAAAATGGATTAAAGATCTAAACATTAAAACAAAAACACTAAATCTCCTGGAAGAGAAACTGGGAAGAACTCTTGAACCCATAGGGGTAGGCAAAGAGTTCATGAACAAAAATCAAGTTGTGTGGGTAGTACCTGAAATAATTAACAGCTGGAACCAGCTCTTATTCAGAAGTTTTTGCACATCAAAAGAAATTACCAACAAAGTGAAAAGACAACCCACAAATTTAGAAAAACCTTGACTAATAAGCACTCAGACAAAGGTTTGCTCTCTAGAATTTATAAAAAACTAAAACACATTGGGGCCCCGAAATTTAAAGACCCAATCCAGCAATGGGCATCCAAGATGAACACACACTTCTCAGAGGATGAAATTAAAGAAACAAATAAATATATGAAAAAATGCTCCACATCACTAGCCATCCATGAAATTCAAATTAAAACAACACTGAGATACCATCTCACCCTAGAAAGAATGGCTATCATTAAGAAATCACCCAACAACAAATGTTGGAGAGGCTGTGGGGAAAAAGGAACCCTTCTCCACTGCTGGTGGGAATGTAGACTGGTGCAACCATTATG
>NW_004524719.1:676407-686552 GCF_000260255.1 Octodon degus
AGAAAGAATGGCTATCATAAAGAAATCACCCAACAACAAATTCTGGAGAGGCTGTGGGGAAAAAGGAACCCTTCTCCACTGCTGGTGGGAATGTAGACTGGTGCAACCATTATGGAAATCAGTGTGGAGACTCCTTAAGAAACTAGTACTGGAAATCCCATTCAAACCAGCTATCCCCATTCTGGGAATTTTCCAACAGGAACTGAAAATGTCATATAATAGTGATATATGTGTACCTATGTTAACAGCAGCACAATTTGTGATAGCTAAGTCTTGGAAACAACCAAGATGCCTGACTCTTGAGGAATGGATGAAAAAGATGTGGTATTTTTATACAATGGAATATTACTCAGCTATAAAGAATGATAAACTCAAAGCCTTTATATTTAAGGGGATGTTACTTGAAGATATACTAATATGTGAAGTAAACCAGGCACACATATGTAAATATCATATAGTCTCCTTAGTGTAAGAACTTAAAAGAAATAAAAATAGAAAGGCATAACACAAATAAAAGGAAAGTGAGAACTTGAGGATTAGACAATGAAGAGAGGGCAAAGAGAAAAGCTAGAAAACGTGACAGGGGCAAAACCGTACATTTATATGCATAAGATGGTTAAGGCAATGATCCTGAGAATCTTCAGCAGGTTTTTGAATCTAGCAGTTAATTAGTAGGATTCTCACCCTGACTAACTTCATATTGTGATACCTGTGAACTAAGCAACTGCACTGAAGATAGCAGTGTGTAATACTATGGTTATACTTGGAATGCCTGTCATTCTGGTCTTCTAAATATGTACTCCTTTGCATGTTGTACCAATTACTGCCATATTGTCTCTCAAGTAAATATTTGTTTTTTTAAAAAAGGGTAATAAATGAAAAGAAGTGACAAGAAAAAATGTTTAAAAATAAAGTTTAATATATCAATACTTAATGGAAAACATCTGGTCTAGGCTATGTCTAAGATGTTTGATATTCAGACAGATAGTGAGGTTAAGCTCAACTGCCTATGTTATAGGGTAATAATACCATTAAGCTTCTCTTCTGGAGGTTTAACAACTTAAGTTTACAGACCAAAAATTAGAGTAAAAGAAGAGTTGCAAGGACATCCAACATTTTGGTCCTAGCCTTTCTAGGAGAGATTCCAAATCCGCCTCTGTCACTCTGGGTCGCCCCTTCCCTGTGGTCCACCCAGAAACACTCAGCACTGCTCTGTAGCCTGCGGCTCTCCTATGGCTGTCTTCCCCTGGGTTCTACCTTGGAGTGTAGACGTACTCTTTCCTGGGAATGCAGACCTGCCCTTGTCTGCTCCCAGTGACTCTTTCTTATACCAGCATTTCTCCCTCAAAATTTTTGTCTCATCTAATTGTGCTTTGGCTTGTGCTTACCAGGGGGGGAGGGGGAACACATGCACAAATGCACTAAAAAGAATCACATAGAAGAAAAAAAATGAATGAGATTCTTTTGCTTCATCTTAAAATTGTTTCACAGCTGTTTTTTAGATCCTCTCCACCTGGAGTTTACTATTCTGATAGGAATGCCAGCATATCTTACCTGAATTAAGTTATTAACAACTTCCTAATTAGATTTCTTTCTCCAGTCTTCTCCCCTCCCCTGATCTAGTTTAAACTTTGGGGATTGAATTCAGGACCTTGCACTTGACAGGCGGGCGCTTATGCTGCCTTGCTTTTCTGATTGACCCTTAAACTTTAATATAACCAGAAATTTCTTTAATGTTATACTTACAATACCTCCTCAGTTCACCTGCAGTTAGTCATGGTCAGTGGCAAAGACTACCAAATCCTCCCCGATCGCCTTGGTCCACCCAGTATCTCCTGACTGCTGGCTGTACTTTTCCTTCTGCAGCAGTCCAGGTCATTTGCTGTTCCTGAAACATGTGGTGTAAGATCTCCTGCCTTAGTTGTCTCATAATAGCTGTTTCTTGCCACTGGAACTCTCTTTACCCAAATATCCACATGCATAATGCCTTTAGCTGACTTTTTTAAAATCTGCTGGAAAATCACTGTATGAGGAAAGTTGATTCAAAGCAATTTCTATATAATCCCCCTCTGCATTCCTGATGCTCCAAACATTGTTCTACGTGCGTATTATTCCAGTGTTTTAAGATGTACTGGGAATTTTGATTTTTGGCATGGTGAAGCCACCTGTTCAGGAGACAGCTGCTGTGGAGCAGAGAGTTTGAGGCAGACATGTAAAGGAGAAGAACATTATGTAAGGCAGTGCCATGCAGTGAAGCCCAGGGCTGGTCGGGAAGCAGGGAGACAAAGGGAGTGCATGGGTTGTAGTCACTGTTGTTCAAAATTCATGCACTGTAATGCAAGTAGTTTACTGTTTTCTAGTTTGAATAATGTCAGAGATTTCAGGGATGTAGGGGTTCTAGCTAGTAATTTATAAGTTGACACTGAAATGATCGTGGCAGAAGAATACTGCCTGGTGTAGTGTTAAAAGCAAAGTAGAAGAATTAAGAACTACATTTGGTGCTTCTTCAAAAAGTAACGTGCAGCTGCTGTGGAGACTGATGTAAAACTTAAGGCTTGAGTCCAAGATCTTGACGTCAGCCTAGAAAACATGGCAAGATCATATCTCAAAGCAGACAAATGTCAACAAAAACAGAAACAAAAGAATTCAATAATTCTGGAAGAGAAAATCTCCCCAAATGCACCAAAATGTCAAAACATCATAAAATAAACAAAATGTGCAATTAAGTAAGACACGTGACATTTATGATATAAAGGATCTGTTATTTATGTGTTATTCTTATTGTACCTTTGAATCAAGATAAACTTTAATAAGTTATGTTTTTAGATTTTGTGATGTATTTCAAATACAGGGGCCAGTTTTAGCATATAATAGTTGCTAAATAAATACTGGTTGGTTTTATTTCAATTTAGGATTTGCAATTTATCTGCTATTCCTGCTGTCATAAGTTTATCCACTTTTCCTCCAGTAGATCATTTTATTTACTCAAGATTGCCTTGTTTCACTCGCAGTAAGCCACAAAATTCCCATTATATTTGAATACATACACCAGTGAACTTACTTGTATGGAGACTAGTTAAATTGGCTGCACAACAATTCATGAGCTAATTACAGTACTAAAAGGATTCTTCCAGTTATGATAAATAATAGAATCATGATTCTACTTTTCTTTCAAGTTGATTGACTCTCCTGAGGTTAGTGTGAAAAATTTACATAGTTGTCTTTTATGTTAATCCCTTGAGGCAAATTTTACAAAGCTATCAGAAAATGAAAAAATCATCTGATTAATTGTTTCTGATGTTGAACAATTAGCAGAAACCAATCATTTGCATTTTAATAACATTGTAACCATCTGTTAAATGAATGCATTAATCTTGATTAGCTTGATTCTAGACACTTGCAGTCAGCGTTCACTGATGTGTACAGTGATAGAGAGTTTTTAAAAGTCATGTGCAGCTGTAATTTCTCCAGTGAAATGTACCTAATGCTCTGCCAGAGAGTACAAAAGAAAGAGATAAAATACTTTTAAAAATAAAGCTTAATATTTAAATCAAGTTGTTCAAATAGTGATTTCATCTCTTATATAAAGTTGAATATACATCCTTGTATGGCTTTGTTAGCCAACTGCTCATCAAACAGTTTTGTTCTGCTTTTCAATGAAAATAATATATGAAGTACATAATTGTAGCCAACATGTTTCTCTGAAGATTTGTGAAAGAAAAATCATCAAATTAATATAGCAGTATTCTACTAACCCATGAAAGTGAAAATTGAATGGGATCATTTTAGGGAGCTACACCTTACAAGTTTCATTTTGGCCTCTGTGACTTTATTGTTTTGACAAGAAGTTTCAAAAAGTTTTCTTTTTGCTATTCCAGTAACATGAGCTACCACCGATCTAAGAATCATACCCACTTGCAACAAATATGCATGTTTATGCACGGGTATGCAAATTCTCATTTAAAAAGTTTCTCCATTGTTTCCAAACAATAAAATGACTTCAAGTATAACAATTAATATTGAGCATATTGCATACATGTTCTCATTTCCACTTCTGATGTAAACATTGTTCAGAGCCATGTTCACTGTCAATATTAGCAGAACAAGTAGTTCACTTAAAGATCAGACATAAGGAAGTAAAAAGATAAAAAGAAACAGCGATTTTGTACAGACAAATTTGGCTATAAATAATATAATAACCGAAAAATTATTGATTGCCATTAACTTCAAAGTTAATGCCTGATGAGATATGGATACATTCTTTTGTGGTCAAATAATTTTAAGAAAGATGCTAGCTAATACAAGACAATTTTATTATTTATTTATTTATTTTGCATTTTAGGGCAGGGTCTACAGGGTGTTCAGGGTCTCACAGCTAGATCAGACTTGTAGTGATCAGCCTGTTCACAGCCTCCCAAGAGCTGGGGTCACAGGCGTGCGCCCCCACGCCCAGTCTCAATGGCCGTCTCAGCAGGGGCAGGGCTGACATGGCAGGCCTGCACAACAAGACAATTTTAAAAGGAAAGCATTTTCAACAAATCATGCTTGGATTATATAGATCCTCATGTTAAAATGAAATGGATAATTTCTTTACCTTATAAATATGAAATAATTTTTAATGATGCATAGATATGATTATTAAAGTGACTATATTTGGAGGTTAAGGGTTGGCAAAGAATTACTAATGTATTAAAAGAAATATTTAAATTAAATTAATTAGTAGTTTAACTTGGCCAACATTAAAATTGTGCTCACCAAGATGCTTTACTGGGTTTGGGGCTGGAGAGATAGCTCAGCGGTCAACGTGACTGCTTGGCAAACACACAGACCTGGATTTGATCCCTGGTACCACATGCAGTGCTGGTAACAGAACCTCAGGCATGCAGTTTATCAGCAAAACCTGGCGTGGTGGCACCTGCCTGGAAGCCCAGCGCTGGGGAGGCTGAAAACAGGAGGAGCACTATGAGTCCAATCTGCATAATGAAACCATGTATGAAATATATTAATTAATTAATTAATTAATTAATGATTTATGTTTTTTTAAAAAAGATGCTTTACTGAATTTAATATTTTTTAGGATAAAGTTTTTGTGTGTTTTAAAGAAATGGGCAATCAGGGGGCCTGCCCCTTAACTCAGTTCTTTAAGTGGCTGCTTCAGCAAAGCAGTCAGACTCAGGGTGCTGTGGTTTGATCCCCACAACTCAAGCCAGCCAAACTTGCCCTGAAGGCATTCGGAGCAAAAAAAAAAAAAAAAAAAAAAAAAAAAAAAAGAAAGAAAGAAAGAAATGGGCAATCCTTACTTTACAGTTTTCATTATATGATTTCGCTTATGGTTTCATTAACACCAGTTCCTCACAAGACAGTTTAAATTCTAGCTGCTGTGATATGTAACTTTCAGTAATGCCATAAGGTGCACTCTTTAAATGGAACTTTTTCCACATTTCTACTGAAATAAGCAATAAGCATATCATGAGATGAAGACCAGTCGCAGCCCTCACTTCGAGGTCTGCCAGTGACTGGTCTCTGCCCGTGTGTTGTGTCAAGCAGGGACCGAATCGTGCGTAGTTGTTTTACCTCCTTAACTGCAAGCGATAAGCCACTCGGTGTTTATAGAAATGAATAATTCATGAGGGAACGTGGTCAAAATGATACCCACGCTGGTGAAAATTCCACCTGTATGTTGGAAATGATTTTTTTTTCATTTTATGCATTTGGTACAAGGTCTCACTGTGCAGCTCGGACTTGAAGTTACCCTTCTGTTTTCAACCTCTTCAGCACTGGGATTATAGGCCTGCGCCACCACGCCAGGTCTCTGCGGCTGGCCCAGTGCGCCTGGGGTGGGGCCCGTGCTGGAAACGGAATTACGGTAGGACATAAGGAGAATCACCCAAGAACCAGCTGACTATGGAGTACTGAAGGGTGAGGCTGGAGAGGCTCCAGGCATCCAGCCAGAAGATCGCGGTGAGGCAAAGCAATGGGCAGCTGGGAGGGCTCTCGGAGAAGAGGACAAAGTATTACAGAAGAATCAAGCGACCCCAAAAGTTCACATTAAGTGACTACTGAGAGAGATTTCACGATATATAGGGCACAAAGGATCAAGTGTTTGACGTAATCCAGCCGAGGAGTGTGATGGTTCACCAAGGCATAGAGATAAATACTAGATCACAACTATGCTTTACAATGAGGAGGCCATTACTACTGGAGATGGTGTTCATACAACACGGAGACATTTCAGTACTCAGTGTTTCAACGGAAAGAAATCAGATCTTTTCTCTCTCTTTTTTTTTTTTTTTTTTTTTTTAAATTTTTTTTTCCGGAACCAGGGATTGAACTCAGAACCCTGCGCTTGCTGGGAAAGCACTTATTCTACTGAGCTATCTCGCCTGGCCCAGATCTTTTCTAATACCTTTAATTAACATGTAATGAGTTACAGGTTGATTTTATTCTTTCATTTCACGTCTCTGGATATGTGTAAGCAGCAGTGACAGTGGGTTCTGATCTTTTCACAAAGCGTTGAAAGTGGGACAGGAAAACCGTCTCTGCCTCACTCCTACTAAGATTGCTTTCTGCATTTCCCAGGATTTGTCCTCTTCACAGCCCTGTGAGGACAGCCTGTGCACAAAAATGAGTGGGAGCAATTTCTTTTAACCTATTTCTGTAAAAATCTGAGGGAGCGTCACATTAGATTCCATTCTGTTATATTGATCTTATTTCTCTAAAAGAACATCATTGGGGCCTGGAGAATAGTTCAGTGGCATAAGTGCCTGCCTGGCAAGTGCAAGGTCCCAAGTTCGATCCCTCATACTGCAAAAATAAGTAAGTAAGTAAATAAATAAATAAATAAACAAATAAAATAGATTGAAAGGGAATAGCATAGGACATTTTAATAAGAAAATGAATGATCTATGTGGAAGAATGGAAGAGGGAAGAAATAAAGGATGACAGTGCAGTTTGACTGGTTTTAGCAGATGTATCTAAATTTTAACAACTCGTTTCAGATGTCTTCTGTGTCATCTCCTGGTTTGCATGTTAAAAGGCACAAACAGCCTGAGAAATAGCTCAGCACCTTAAGCTCCTGCCTGGCAAGTGCGAGGTCCTGAGTTTGATCCGCAGCACCAAAACAAGGAAAACAATAACAACAATAAAGGGACCAACAGTGATGTAGTTTTGTCTGTTCCTTGTATGCAGACTGGTGTCATAAGGCTGATTGCTAGGTAAGCGTGCAATGGAGGGACGGGGATCTGACCCTCAAAATACTTGATTTTTTTCTTTTTGCAAAGAATTAAAATACTAATTTTTAGCTTTTGTATTATTTTAAGTTAGAGATAGTAAAGAAATATTTGTTTATTTTGTTTTTCTCTGTGTATGATCAACAAGATAAGTTTTTTAAGTGTTTTGAGTAGCATCTTAGAATGTCACAGAACAAGTCTTTTGCTTTGTCCCTTGGTGATAAGGCTGCACACTTCTTGCTGTGCTAGTGTGGTTCAATTGTGTCCCTGTGACCGGGTGGGGTGCCATCAGGGGTTGGTTAAGGCGCGCTTTTGGAAGCGTCTGAGTGGGCTATGGTGATGTGGCTTTGGGTATCCTGCAGCCCCTGGCACTTCTGCCTTCCCGGACCGTCCCCTGCGTGCTTCCGGCTGCCAGGAGCTGAGCGTCTTCGGACCTGTGTGCTTTCGCTGGGAGGCCTCTTCCTTGGAGCCAGCTTACCATGAGCTGCCCACCGGCGAGCCACGAGGCACAGTGTGCGCCCCTCCTGTGAACCGCTGGCGCGGGGCTGGGGCTGCGGCTGGGCATCGGGAAACCCGACCCGGCACTTGCTGAGCCGCGCCCGCCGCTGTGTCCGGTGCTGGAGGCTGAGCCCCTTGCCTTTGCCTCCGGGGCTCTGACCTTGCGCTACCTTCTCCGGCCAAGCCCACCTGATTTCGGTGCTGGTCGAAGGCTATTTTGACAAATTAAAATAAGAAGGAAAGAAAATGTATTACAAATGTTTCTGTGATGAAAACATAATTTTAATATCACACAATACTTAAAGTTTGAAGAAAAAAGATAAATACATCCTCTGCCACGTGTATTTCACTGAGGGATTCTTTGATCTGGTCCTTTTTGCATAGTCACGTGTATATGTCACTGTTTTATCTGTTACTGGTACTTATCCTCACTAATTTTATGTCATTATGATCACTTTTATTATTCTTTTTGTCTTTACATTTCTTCTATGAATCTTGAAAGAAGAATGCATCGGAAAGACTGCTTTATTCAGGGAGCAATTACCACACTGAGCCTTTACTAAAATTTACATGCTGACTTTATTTTTCAGTTCAATCAATTTAATATTGTTTTTTATAGCAACATTTCTAACTGCTCAGATTTCCATAACTATGCAAATGCAGCTTCAGCTTTGCTGTCTGGAAAATCACCATGCTGCACTGTACCCTGCCAGCGCCCATCTTCATTTTTTTTTTTTTTTTTTTTTTTTTACTGTGTTCGGCCCAGGGCCCACTACGCAGCTCCGACTCGTAGTGATTCTCCTGTTTTCAGCCTCCCAAGCACCGGGATTAGGGATTATATGTGCACACCTGTATGCCCCATTGCCCACCTTCTTGTGAAGACATTGTCAACCCCCTTCAGGCATGGCTTTTATACCACTTCCTCTTACACTCCATAACCAAATGTCAGTTTAGCTCAGAGAAGACATTGGACAAACTGTGAGGAGCCCAGGGAAGGTTCTGGTGAATCAAATGATGAAAGTCCAGTGCACAGCAGGCTCTGCAGGAATCTTACATTTCTTGCCTAATACTTTATTATGTTCTTTTCAACAAGTAGAAGCAAATTAAACTTGGAAACTTTAAATAAAAAATAAAACTCTTCTAGATTGTGCGAAACAATTCATTTTACTTAATTTTCAAAAATAGCACAAAAATCCTTCTTCCCTCTAATTTAACGGACAGTATTAATTGTGATATTTAACAGACTAAGTTTCTTTCCTTCTAAACCATTTACTGGAAGTATTACATTACAAATACTTACTTTTTCTAATTTTCTTTCCATATTTTGTGAAATGTCAATAATAATTTATAGACTTTATTGCCTTTCAAATGTAATATTAATATATGGTTCAGTAACTTTTTCTTCATTGTGTATTTATAACTTCTTAGCATGAAATTTCTCTGTTTCTCTTGAGGAGGGGTATTTTGTTTTTTGATAAGGACTCTATTTTTAAAAGTACTGTATTTTAACATGTACTAAATTTTTGACAAGTATTGTTCATGCATCTTGTAGATTCTTTTTTGTCTTCCTTTTAGCATAGCATATATAATGGTTTTTCAAATTTTCAAAACAAAAAACAAAATCCCCCAAACATCTTTGCTCGTTAAAACTAGTAAAGACTTTTGTACTCGAAGACATCGTTATTATCTTTCATGTTTAAATTATAATTTCACATTAAAAAGTTAGGGCTCAAAATTAATTTTCTTCCTTCTTTAGAAAACGTAGCTTGCTTTTTCTCACATGTTTCAGAAAGGACCTGAGTTCAATCCTCAGCGCCACATGCTGAACCCAAGCACGCTGTGCTAGCCTTGCGACTGGGTGTGGTGGCACACAGCTATAATCCCACTGCCGGGGAGGCTGAGACAGGAGGGTCACTGTCAGTCTGAGCTGTGTACTGACTGTGTTGGACAAACAAATAAATAAATAATTTTTAAAAACTTAAAAAGAGCAACAAACACTTTCAATGTTTCTACAGAAATGTCTGACGAAACGTGGTTCTTACTCCTTCAGAAGTGACCTGATGTTTGGAGTCATGGCTTACCTCCGAAGGTGTGTCCTGGGAGGAGCCCAGCTGTGCCGGGTATTTGGCTGTCTTTTGTGGCACTAAGTATGGCATGTTGCGCTAGGTCAGAAATTGCTTTATGTTGTTTTGTTTTCCAAATAATTATATTTTCCCTGTGAAATATTTGTTCTTTCATGTTTTACTTTTTGGATTTGATTTTTTGTTCAATACCACACAGTATTTTGTTTTGTTGGAAAAGTTCCCTGGATTTGCTACTTTTTCTGCCTGTGAATATGTTGTCAAACTTAACCTTTCAGTCACACTTTACCTTGATCATTTCTATTTTTTTTTTAATTTTTATTTATTTATTTTTTAA
>NW_004524719.1:687407-689073 GCF_000260255.1 Octodon degus
TATATATACAAATGGTCCTTTAAAATGAAACAAAATGTTGTATGGAATTTATTATTGCTCATCACTGCTTTCTTTTCGTTTCTTTTTCTTATTTATTTATTTATTTACTTGGTACAGGGTCCCACTATGCACCTCAGACTTGCAGAGATCCTCCTGTCTCAGTCTCCCCAGTGCAGGGATTATACGTATGTGCCACCACACCCAGTTTCAGTGGTCAGCAATGCGTGCCTGGGGTTCAGGGGCTGCCACGGTATGCAGAACTGAGGGTCAAACTCAGGTCCTTGTGCTTACCAGGCAGGCACTTAGACCACAAGCTTGGGATGCTGAAAACAAGAGGATTACTATGAGTCTGATCTGTGTAGTGAGACCCTGTAGACCCTATACTAAATACATAAAAAGATGCCAGCTGTTCTTTAAAATGGAGTAATAATACTTTTAAAATTGTATTGAAAACTCATTTTTGAACCAGTTTCATTGTTTATCTTTTTTTGTGTTTAAAATAGAAAAAGACAACGTGTACTGAAGAGTTACAGAAGTGACTGTAAGATAAATAAATGAAGCAACCTGGGAACGGTAGAGCTCAAAGGACATCTCGTCAGTGTTTGGGATCTTGTATCTTTCATGCGCCTTTTTTTTTCTCATCCAATTACAAAGAAACAAAATTATAAAACTCTGTCCATAAAGCTTTTGTTGTATTGATTTATTTCTTCCAACATTTTTGCTTTATATTTTCCTTATTTACATGATTTTACCCATCTGCTGCATCACTGCATGAAATCCCTCTGTGTAATAGTTCAACCTGAATTATCAGTAAACTATTACATTTTGAACTGCTCTGCTGTGTTACATAGAGATAAGAAGATTCTATACATTAAGTGCAGGGCTGGGGAGATATCTCAGTAGAATAAGCACTTGCCTGGCAAGTGTAAAGTCCTGAGTTCAATTCCTGGTACTGAATAAAAAATACATTAAGTGCAGAATGTTAGAAGGTTGGCAGAAAGTAACATATATTAAATTTAATAGTAATTTCAGATTAATATTTTAAGTAAGCTGTTATAGATGTGCTTTTAGATTTATGAATGGAGCTGTCTAACTATTATAGTTCTGCTACTAAAAATTTTAGGCAATAAAAAGTATCTTCTTGAAAATATTTTAGGACACTATTACCACCTCTATGTCATACTACCATGTACCGAATATTGATAAAGAGGATAGTAATTGAGGGTGACTTGAGAAGAATACACAGATTTGAAATTTTTCATCCAGAATCATGTACTGTCTATTCCTTGATCCTGTAGACAAGACATCACAAAGGACGGAGAGCAGCAACTTCTGTGTGTTACATAAACGCAGAAGCGCCGACACCCGGCACTTGTACAGAATTAGCATAAGGCAAAGTTCCATTTCTGATGGTGATCCTAACAAATAAAAGGCAGGTGATCTTCATGTGAAAATTATTTTTTCAAAAAAAATTTTATGCATTTTTTGAGAAAAAAGTTCATTTAGTATAGGCTAAAGTGAGACATTACTTGTGCATTAGGTGTGACTAATGTACTTGTGGAAGCCAGAGTGCAAGAGATTTTTCTAGGCATCTGGAGTATGGCAGAGTAAGCCACTAGGCGTCAAAAGAGACAGGGACCTAGAAGGCAGAGGCAGCGCTGGTGAG
>NW_004524719.1:689173-692676 GCF_000260255.1 Octodon degus
CCACTCCACTTCATTTATGAATTTGAAGATGAGGGCTTAAAATGTTAACTTTAGATATTTTAAAAAGGGGAGGGGGACTGGGGAGATAGCTTAGCCGTCTAAACGCCTGCCTGACAGGTGCAAGGACCCAAATCGACCCCTGGTACCACATGCCATGCCAGGCCCAGAACCTGGGTGCGTTGGCTCACTCCTGTAGACTAAATGCTGGAGAAGCTGAGACAGGAGGCTCACTATGAGTCTGAGCTGTGTAGTGAGACCCTGTACCCAATAAATGCAGAAAAAAAATTTTTTTTTTAGAAAAAGTTTTCAAAGAGTACATTGAAATCTCCACATCATATTAATAAACCAAGACTTGGGTGGTACAAATATGAGCACTTTTTGGGCCGGCCAGATAGCTCAGAGGACTAAAGCACCTGCTGAGGGAGACGCAGGAGCCGTGGGTTCCATCCCCTGCCTGTCATGTCGGCCTCACCCCGGGGCATGCTGAGTCAGCGATCAAGACTGAGCATGGTGATGCGCTCCTGTAATCTCAGGGCCTGGGAGGCTGAAAACAGGAGAATCACTATGAGTCCAATCTGTGTAGTGAGACCCTATAAACCTTGTCCTAAATACATTTTTTTTTAAAAAGAAGAAAAATATGACAATTTTTAAAATTTTATTCTAGGAAATAAATCTGTACACCTACCTAAGATAGGCGTCCATGGGAGTTCTAGGAAAGCACTGCGGTCTAAGCAGTGGCCACTGATTTCATGTGCGCTCTCCGCTAGCTCTTCAGTGACGTGAAATGCCCCCTCCACCAAAGTGGGTGCTCTGGAGTGCACGTGGAGCACGAGAAAGCGGGGCTCTCAGAGGTGCCCACTTTGCTTTACAGTTTTAAATAAATATTCACTTTCCAGATTTGCAATTATTGGTGCATTTAGTAAATTCAATCACAAATGAAAGCTGACAAATTTGCCTCGCATGGTAGCAGGTGCCTGCAATCCCAGTACTCAATAGCCTGAGACCAGAGGACTGCCACGAGTTCAAGGCCAGCCTGCACTGAGTTCAAAGCTTCAAAAGTTTTCTGTTCTTTTAGATCACATATGTAACTTGCTTAGAAGGCAGTGGGCTTCCCTGTCACTCTCCTGTTCTCTCTTGCCGTGAACCTTAGCAGCATCTTGTCCTAACGCAGACATCGCCGTGATCACAGCATGGCTGAAAGTTTCGGCAGCTCGAAAGGACTGAGTGTGCTGCTGCAGGGTCCCCCAGCCTCGTGTGTTTCAGGCAGAAAGCATTCGGAACTCAGTGAATATATTTAGGGCCTCTTCCAAGGCAGAGAACAAATTACTGTCTTGGCCTGAAGTGGCTGAAAACAAATTTTCTTTCCATTATAGTGGAGGAAAATTGACAGGAAGTGATACATCTTTTATTTCAAAAGAATATCTGTTCATGCCCAAGATCATTGAAAAGTCTAAATTAAGCTTCATTAGCACTCTTAATCCCTACAACACTTACACCACAAACATTGGTATATTTACCATTTCTTGGTCATCTGGTACAAGTGGCTCAATTAGATCCAAGTGATGGTCCTGAAGAGATGGTCCAGCTCAAATCGGACTACACTCCTACCGAGAGTGACAGTCAACGTAGACTGGAAGAGTATTAGGATTACATTTTGCTGACTGTGTAACACCGTTTTGAATGGGTTGTGGTTCTTTCTCAATGGGAAGGGAAAGATGAATGGCTCTAGGACACATTTCTGGGGCCACAGCCCAAGCACTGCAGGACACACTTGGACTTCACTTAGGTTGAGTCTGTGTGGTACTGGGACCCCTTCCAGGACTCACCTCACTTGTAGGCATTGGAAGGGAAAATAAGTGGGGATGAATGAAGCTCCACTGGAGCTGAGCATGTGGAGCTTCACCGTGAGTGTTCTTTACAGCCATTTCTCCTGGATGGGGTGGTTTTGATTTGCACTCTTGGGGGTGTCCTGGGTTGATTTGGAGCTCATTTATCCTTTCTTAATGAAGCCCAGGAGCTAAAATTTTATATTAAGAGGTCAAGAAACATAGATGGTCATTCTAAAGATAAATATACCTGGTCTAGTTATCGTCTTGGAGGCTAGAGACAAACAACTGGATGCAGGATGAGTCGGGCAAGAAGTTGTTACTCTGTGGCTGGACTTGCTTCTTACTCTTCTGTTGTAGACAGAATAATGGCACCTTATAGGAGTATGTGTCCTAATCGCCAGAGCCAGGGAGTGTGTGATGCTACATGGCGATAGGAGAGCTTGGCTGCACGGGGGATTATGACCACTGACCCTGAGATTGAGAAATTATCTCACCTTACGTAGGGCAGAACAAATAACGTACATAAAATCCCTTAAAAGTACATGAGAGATGCATAGAACACCAGACAGGGAGATGCACTGCATTGTGCAGAGCAGGTTACAGTACATTCATTCAAAAATTAAGCTAAGTATTGCTGGCATTGAAGGGGAGCAGGTGCCAGGGAGAGTCAGTGTATTTTTAGAAGATGAAAAATTCCAGAAAAAATAATTTACTGCAAAGCTTCCCAAAAGAAACTCAACAATGCTCATGACCTTGACTTCAGTCCAGTGAACCTTACTTCAAAGTTTTAAACCTTAGAATTGTAAGTTGTTCTGTTTATAAGCCACTAATTTATCAAAAACTTTACAGAAGCTACAGAACACTACCACGGCATGCAAAATGGGAACCTGAGGACATCATATTTCTTATAAAAGAAGGTCAATATCAGCATTTCATCCAATAGTCTTCAAAGTGTTTGAATATTTTCCCTTTCCTAATTTATGTGTGTTTTTGAAAGGCCAAATATCAATTCAGAAAACATGATGTGGATTATTGCTATATTTACTAGGTTTGACACTATAGATTCTCCTTCTAAGGAGTTGGAGTCTTCTTTAGTTGTTGTTTCTTTAGTCTAAAAACTGACAAGATTTTTCTTTACACTGGACAATTATCATGCGTGTTTGAGCAGCGGAAGCTGAGCTTCACCTCCTGATCCTTGATTTCTTCCTATAAATACAGCATTGTCTGTTGGCGGCCCTCACTACTGCCCTAAAGCAACTGACTTTTTCTCAAGCATCCCCATAGTTCTTTGCGGGTCAGACACCCAAGGGTGCCAGTCAGGTGCTTCTACTCATTAAGCTAGTTTATTCTCACTACTTCTGGTGATCAGTCACCACTCCTGGCCTCCACGATTTTATAATCTGCTCTCTCCATTCCAGCAGAGTCCAAGCCAGCCACAGCATTTCACACTTCGTCTTTCCTCAACAGAGAGGAGCAACTAACAAGGCTGTCCGTGACCCCAGGACACCTCCCTGCTGCGGTTTTTAAAGTCATTTTGGCAATTGTGCTGTCTTTAGGCTCCTCCGCAGAACAGAATTGAGTCCTGAATTTTCACTTCCTTAACTGCTTTGGTCAATTTCTTTCTTTCTTTCTTTCTTTCTTTCTTTCTTTCTTTCTTTCTTTCTTTCTTTCTCT
>NW_004524719.1:693531-730288 GCF_000260255.1 Octodon degus
TGGTCCGGTTCAAGGTGGGGTGCTACTCCTGCTTGCAAATTGCTTCTCTCTCATTTTCTCCTGTCATGGTGGAAAGAACAGTAAGTACTTCTTTAGCTTTTTTAAACAGAGTGCTGATCAGTTCTCAAAGGATCTTGTGACATTACTTCCAAAGGTTATAACTGCAGTAACTAGCACATTCGGAGTACAAGTTTGAATTTTGGTGTATTTATACTTTGGAGTACAATGGAGTACTACTTAGCCAACAAAAAGAATAACCTTGAGAATTTTATAGGTAAAGGGATGCAAATGAGGCTATACTGCTCAGTGAAATATATCAGACTCCATGTGTAAAAATCTATTCTCCCTGGTGTGAGAAGCTGAAGGAATAAATAAGGTACAGAATGTACAATAGATATTGTAAAATGGGAAGAAAATGTTTAATAGGAACAAGAAACTAAGATAAAGGGAAGGAGAAAGGAAAAAGAGAAAAAGGAGAAAAATGCAAGTCAGCTATACCATTTGTTCATTGAATAGGAGAGTTTGTGCTAATCTGGATTGGATAATTTTTATGCCCACATTTTGTACTCTGAGTAAATACTTTGAAGATGATAACATGCAATGTATTAACTATTGGTACTCTTCTATTATTTTGCTATTAAATGCTGTTTTCTTTTTTATCCATTGAATACAATTTAAAAAATAAAACGGAATTCGGCTGAGGGGACACAAACGCCAGCCCCTCACATTCTCCTCGACTGCATCGTGTTGCCTCCCTGCCTTGCTCTGGCCGTCTTGAAGTCCAGGCGCAGGCACCGTCAGCCCTGCTTGGGAGCGCGAGGCCCCGCCACCCTCCTCGACGCCGTGTGACTGCGTGAACTCATCAGCGTTCTGGTGAGCAGAAGACAGGGAGGAAGGACACGCCCAAGATCCTGCAGCGCGGAGCGCTCTGCATACCTGCTGCCCGCAGGAAAGGCGCCCTAAACGTTTCTGAGAAAGACGTCACACTGCCAGCCCGCGGCGCGTGCAGACCCGGACGTTGGGCATCGCCACGGCCCAGCCTGCTGGCTGCCACCTCCATTCTCAGAATCATGCTTGGCATGTAGGCCACCACACTGTCTTTTCTTTTTTTCCTGGTACCAAGGATTGAACTCCGGACCTTGGGCTTGCCGGGCAGGCACTTACGCTGCTGAGCCGCCTCCGGCCCTAGGCTGTGACACTTTCACAGTCACCTGCTTGTTTTGACGTGGCGGTTACTGCTTCAGCTGTGCTAACTTCTGATCCCCACAGGTTTTTGCTCAGCGGAAAGAGGGTGTGAAGACTCCTGCATGCGGTGCCTGCGAGCATCTCTAACGGCCACGTCGGGCTTTCAGTTTTGTTTCTCGGCACCTTCGCAGACCACGGACTCCTGCACCATCCCAAGCGAAGCTTTAAATCATACAATGCAGTGATTTTTTGGGGAATAGTGATATAATTGTGCATCCATTGCTACAGTAAATTTTAGAATATTTTCACTCACACACCCCAAGTGAACCTTGAATCTCTTAGCCGTCATCCACAATCAGCCCCTGACTTTACTGGTTCACCTTTATGTTAGTGCACAGTGACAATGCAGAGCAGCGACGCTCATTCAGTGCACCGGTGCTGGTCTGCAAAGACCACATCTTTTTTTTTCAAGATGTAGTCGCCTGTTTTATTTTTGAGACAGCGTTTTGCTACACAGTTCAAATTCGTTTCCTGTCTCAGCCCCTCCAGCATGGGGATTGCAGGCGTGCACCACCACCTCGTCTCAGGGCCAGCTCAGCGGGTACCAGGGATCAAATTCAGGGCCTTGTCAGCCAGACGATTAGACTGCTGTGCTGCCGCCCCAGCTCTTTAAGATACCGTGATTATCCCGAAGCCCACCCTCTTTCCTCTTCCTCTCACATGTCTCTGTTTCCAAAGTCCGCATTCTAGTATATTGTCGCATCTCTCATCTTGTTTTGATCTTTTATGTAAGGTTCCTCATGTAAGAGAAGCATGTAATATTTAATTTAACTTTATTTATTTATTTATTTATGGCAGAACTGGGGATTGAACTCAGGCCCTTGCGCTTGCCAGGGAAGCGCTCATTCCACTGGCACAATGTTTAATTTTATGATGTAGTTTCACTTACCATGGTGAACTTTTATTTCTATCTGCCTTCCGATAGCAATTCATTCTTCTTCAGTGCTAGTAACAGCCCTTTGCATGTGCAGACCACGCTTCCTCATCTACTGAGGGACATCTGGGCTACTTCCCCAGCTTACTTAATGCAAAGCTTACCACTGCACACACGTCTTACCATGTATTGCTGTAATATTCTTCCTTTAGTCTGTTAGGAATCTGCCCAGAAGGAGTACAGCCATAACAAATATTTTTATTCTTAGTTTTTTGAAGAATTTCCATGTTGATTTCCAAACTAGTCAGACTAGTTTATATTCCATGCAGCAATGTTGGAGGATTCCTTTTTCCGTTATATCATTATAAGTTTTAATTTTTAATGATACTTATTCTAACTAGGGTGAAGAGGAATTTCACTATAATTTTGATTTGCATTTACCTAATAAATAAAAATTGATCTTCTTTTCATCTCTTTACTGGCTATTTGTACTTCTATTTATTTATTTATTTATTTGATGCAAGGTTTCACTACACAGCTCAGACTTAGAGTGATCCTTCCGCCTCAGTCTCCTTAGCATTGGGATTACAGGCGTGTGCCACCACGCCCGGACTTGGTGTCCAGCACAGCACCCCTGGGGTTCTGGGTCCTACAAGGCACATAGTACCACGAATTGAATCCGGGTGCTTGTGCTTGCCAGCCAGGTACTTAGACTGTAGAGCTATCTTTCAGCCTTGTACTTCTTTTAAGAAATGTCTATTCAGGTGACTTGAGCTCCTGGCAGCTTGTTTGGGGGGATTAATTTCTTGAGTCATTTACCTATTTTATATAACTCTCATAAAATTAGCTAGCACATATATTTTCCATTTTGTAGGTTGTCTTTTCTTTCTGTTGTTTACTGTGCAGGAGATATTTAATGTAACATAGTTCTGATTGTTTATTCTTGATATCATTTCCTGTGATATTAATCACCCTGTTTTCAATTGTTTCCCTCCAATGACTGGGCAGTGTCCAGCAGAGCCATTTAAGTGTTTAATCCTTACATTTATCATTTGTTCAATTGCTCAAACACCTACGACATCCCTCCTGCCAGGTACTCGCTCCACTTCTATCAGTGCAGTTTAACAACCGTGAAATGTCCTTTGCAGTGACAACCTGGGCTACACATCATCATCTACCTTCAACCAGTACGGACATCCTCACTGGCAGCTTGCATGTGGATGATCTGGTTTCAAAGCCATATTTTGTCCTGATTTTAAAGCCGTAATGGTCTCCAGAAAATAGATTTCTGTGACCATTCTCTGTTGCATATTTAACAGCTTTTGCTTCCTGGGAAACAAATTTCTGAAATTGGCATTCAGATTCATTTTGTGTAGTGTTATACATAGTAATTTCTGTAAATCACAGAAGCATTAGAGCACCTGATGGGTTGAGAGAAAAGTCTGTGACCCAAGTACCCTGGGAACGTTAAATGCTAACATGGAATTCTGGAGCTCTGATGTTACCTGAAGACCTCTGAAATGAATTTCCATGGCACACTCTTTGTGTACAAAATTAGGATTGGTGTGGGCAATTGTGGAGGTGTGGTAGCTAAGTGAAGCGTCAGACTGTTTGGGGATTGAGAATAACCAGTTCTAGGATATCTGCAGCTACCAATACTGACACATGAACAATGAATGATTTCATCTTGCACCAGGAGATAGGGAACGTGTCCATAGTTCCCATTAAAGAACAAATGGTATTATGTTCTTGTTCCCACAAAGAGACAGTCTCATTTTTATTGCCTATGTGCTATATTATTTATTTATGAGAGTGAGTTGTGTTACTTGTTGATGCCTTCTGTCTGCGAAATCAAACTGAAGACTTTAAATGCATCATAAAAAGTCACCCACCATTTGACCTTGCTTCAAATTAGCCCTGCAAATTATTTGACTCTTTTAATAAGTACTATTCACCAGCCAAACTGGACTGTACCTAATTTCCCCAAAGTACTCAGTGATGTCGTCTGTATTCCAGCTATCTTCCATGAATAAACTATTTTTAAATATTTATGTAGTTTATGAAACCAATCTATAGCTCATAGCTTAGGTAGTGTATCATTTTTCTAAATAATAGAAACATGTATTATTAAAACATTGAGAGTCAATATCAAAGAATGAAATAAACCCGAGCAAGTTCAGTATATTTGAAATAAAAACAATACAAATATTTTGGAGGCGCGGTGTACTTTAGTGCCTAATTCCATCGTGTCAGAAAGGAAGTAATAGAATAAACTATGCAGAACACAGCTGGGCCTCCCTTCCTTGTCCCCACCTGAGTCAGTGTGGTGGTTTGCGCAGGCTTGGGAACATTAGCACAGCTAACTGAATTGTATGAGTTCGTTATTCACAAGGTAATCGTGGAGCTTGGATGCAGGCCTCTCAAAGGACAGACATGTGCAATTACTGCTAGCTTGTTTCTCAGGCCACATGGAAGCTGATTCGGGGAAAACTGTCACAGTGCAGTGCTCTGGCTAGGTCTGACAGACAATGCAAGCACGCTCAGGAGCAGTGGGCATTCCACCCTCCTCTTCCCCTTCAGCTTCCCTTTCTGCTACCTACTAGCAAAGACCAACCATAGGTCAGCTGTAAACAGAGCTGCAATTGGCAGAGTCTTAGCTTCAGCATCAGGAATCAGAATACAAAGTAATAAATGTGGAGCAGAAAAAAAATTAGTTTATAAATGGACCAATATGGAATGAGAGGCCATACCTTATGTAAGGCATAATTTAAGAGCATACCATCATTAGCTTTGAAAAAGCACTAAACTTAAAACTCACAAATTATCAAATTTGCATTCTCTTATCAAGGGTATTCTTTTACACTTCACTTCACAGATGTATCTCTGATAATCTTGAGAAGGAAATAATTTCATCTACAAATAAAATGATTCTTGGAAGGTTAAATTATTTTAATGCTTTTACTCGCCTTGTAATAAATAGATTCCTATTTGTTATACTTTTTATTTATATGACATTTGTAAAGCAAGGTTTTGAAGTTTTCCTATATATTTCTTAATACTACAAAAATAATTCAAATTATTAATGATACTTAAACTATGCAAAATATAATATTTGTACAAATATCCAAATTTTATCTAACAATATATTTGTTTATTTTCTCCATGAAAAAAGATTTTTATGGAGGAACAATTTTAAAGGAGTAAATTTCTGTGGAAAAAATAAGTCTCCCTGAACATTTTTAAACAGGGGAAATGAGAATGATGGAAAAGTTTAAAGCTAAATACTCTGCAGAAATAGCATTTTGTGAATGAATATTTCACAGTCATATACAGTAATCAAATATATTTCAAAAGCATAGCATATATTGACAAAGATTGCAATTACTGGAATGGCTAATCCACATTCTAGGGCCAGCCAGACAGTGTCGGCTTAGGCTGGTGTAGGGACCAGGGTTCATCTCCCAGCATGCTGTGCTGGCCCTGCTCCGGGGGTGTGCTAAGATAGAGATTGGGACTGAGCTTGTAATCCCAGCACCTGGGAGGCTAAAAACAGGAAAATCACTATGAGTCCAATCTGTGTAGTGAGGCCCTTTAGACCCTGTACTAAATACACTAAAAAAAAGTAAAGATTAATCAACATTCTAACATTTTAGTATAGATTCTGAAGTCTCACTAAACCTGTACAAATGTATATGAAATTTAATAAGGAAAAGTAGAATGGTGCAATTATTCTTTGTAGTCTTAAGAAATATATGGGAAAATGAATGAATGAGTGTAACACAAATTTTCTTTAATATACATGCATTTTCTCCTGGAAATAGAAATTCTTCTAGGATTAGCAATTCATTTTTAAAAAGCACTGAACAGATACAGACATTAACAGTAACATGGAAGGTTCTGCTCATATAGGAAGACATTCATGAATTATTTTGACACCAAAGGCAAGACCTCCAACATGATACCCTCAACGATAGGGGTTTGCTCAGTTCTGGTGGTTTTGCCTAGACATCATACGAAGAGTTGTTTGAATAATAGGTGGCTTTTCGCCGGGAGACTCTGCAAGTCTTCTCTTAGCCAATAGTAATGTGCAGCTCTCACACTGAGACAACCACTCTCTCCAATTTTTTATTGGGAAAAGAAGAGATCTTCCATAAACTAAAACAGAGACAAAGCAATCTACTAAATATATGCATAAATAATATAAAAAGTGGACTCATGAACTAAGTTGACTTTAACAATAGAGATTTTATGCTGAAATCTTTTCCACATATAACTAAAGTATTTATAAATTTAAGGGAAATATATCTTGTTAGCAAAAATTTCTAAAATGTGCCAAATAATGATCACGAATATAGATTTTTTAGACAACAATATTGAGATTATGTCTAGAAAGCACTATGATTCTGTTTCTCCATATTAAATTTCATCTATTTTAAAACTAACTGAATTTTATATATTTGGAGTAGTATGTATACGTGGTGTCAGGGTGAGACAGCAGTTTGAATCTCTTAGCTGTAACCTACTAATATAGTCAAGGAAGCAAATTACTAAAGTGATCAATTATGTCCAATACCATGCAGATCTCTAATTTGTCTTCACAGTTGAATGTGGATCATTGTTTGATGAGAAATCATCTGAGAACATATGTAAATGCATAAAGAAACAAATACTTGAATATCTCTATCTCTATCTCTATGTCATCTTTATCTATATCTATGTATCTATGTATCTATGTATCTATCTATATATCTGTATCTCTCTCTGTCTCTGCCTCTCTCTCTCTCTCCATCTCTCTCTATCTCTAGACCCAAGTCAGCCAAAAAAGCCTCTTTAATAAAAGAAATGATAAAATGAGAAGACACAGCCCCTGTTCTTGAAGCAGGACCCTCCTTCCCTCAGCTGTGAGCATGCATGGCTGATAAACCTATCATCAAGCTCCTCTGTACAGTATCAGGTGGTACAGGGTCAGCTATATTCATAATCCTAAAGCAAGGCTCATGCCCTTACCAATGAGATGAAGGGAAGACTATGAAAATCCACAGATCCTGTATGACACTCAACATGTGTAAACGCACATGCATCACAGAGGAAAAATCACATCAATGGTAAGAAATGATGAGAATGAATAAGCAGAAAATTTCCTTAATTAAGAACCATCAAAGTGCAAAGGCTCCCCGGGTTCCAGCAGATGTGTTAGAAGGGACAGATGCAGGTCTGCACTGCCACAGACACAGAATGCCAAGGCAGGGAGAAAGTGCTCTGAACTCACAAGCAGAACAATAAAAGGAACATGTACTCACGAGCTGACCTTCACCCAGCTGGACTGATCCGGCAGGTTAGCAGCCAGGGACCATTTCGAATAACAGCCTTTTAGTTTTACTGAAAGCGGAGCGCTGACCAAATCAGAGCAGTACTTACTGCCTGGGTCAGGGACGGTGTGACAGCTGGAGTGGAGGCGTCAACCTCTGATTTTCCATTCTGGGCTGTTAGAATCCAGGCCAGCTCAGCACTGAAAGCAGACATTAGACTGGTCCACTTTTCCACTGAACCGAAGCAGAGGCCACACGACGTCGCATGCAAAAAGATTTTTTCTCCTACATTATACTTTTTAATGTAAGACGAATGAACATTTGAGTTAGAAAGAAATAAAGCTATATTTCTTACTAAGCACAATAGTAGAAGAAGGTTTTTAACTGATTTCTATGAAAGGTGAGGTAACTTCCTAGTCCTTCGTGTGTTGTTGGAAGTCTCTGCTCTCTGAGATTATCCTGCTGAAGTCAATTGGCAAGAGCACTGCATAAAGCAGATGTTCTCGAGGAAAAAAAATATGTGAATTTGTTCTTGCACTTATTTTGTGAAACTATAGGACACTCAAGAACTTGTGGAATATGTAAGCAAGTCAGACACAAGAAAAAGAAATTATTTTTAAAATATTATAAATTTGTTCATAAACACAAATGTATCGATTTTTGTCTTAACAAATTAAAAAAATTGTATTTGTCAATGCATAAATTGTCTTGAAGATTTCTGAGATTGCCATTCCTTCATTTATACATTGTTTTTATTCTGAGATAGGGTTTTGCTCTATAGTCCCTAATGGGCTAGGACTTCCTATGGAGCCCGGGCTGTCCTGGAATTTGTGATAAATTTTGTTATGGTTTGTATAGGTGTCCCACCAAAGCCTCATGCAGTCATGGGGCAGCTTCTTGAGTGTATGATTAAGTCAGTACACACTGGCATTACAGGTGTGAGTGCTGCTGGGATCCTGGGTGTGGGTACTTGCCCCAGCCTGGGGCAGAGAGCCTGAATGCAATTTATTTATTTATTTATTTATATTTATTTATTCATTTGGTTATTTGCAGAACCGGGGATTGAACTCATGCCCTTGCGCTTGTCAGGGAAGCCCTTATTCCACTGAGCCATCTCCCTGGCCCCCTGAATGCAATTTAAAGAGAGACAGATTCCTCTCTGTTGTCATTGTTGCTGCTGCCCCTCCGTTTTGCTCTCTGCTCTTTGCTGCCTCCATGAATGGATGCTCTGTGCCTTGTGCCGCTCTGCCTTGGAGCCAGTAAAGTATGGACTAAAACCTCCAGGAACTGTGAGCTAAATAAACCTTTCCTTCCTTCATTTTGAGTGTCGGGTATTTGTCCTAGCAACAAGAAAAGAGTAACTGAGACAATCTTCCTGTCTTGGCCTGAAAACTAAGATTATAGGCATTTCCCATCTCGCCTGGCTCCTAGATTGCTTTGTAAAGTTGAAACGTTCCTACTTTTCAAAATATTATGGTATTAGTGTAACAAAAGATGAAATTTATTTTTCAGAAATTTATTGTTGGCAATTCAAATTAATTTATTTGGTAGATTGCTACAATGTATAAAACCATAAGTTTTGTTAACTGAATTGTTTTTGGAATACGCTTTTAACATTTTTCCCCCTTTTAAGAAATTGTGACTCAGTTGTTCTACCAGCTTGTATGTCGATGTACCACAGGCAACTCTGGAATACCAGGCATAGGAGAGGTCTTGAAACACTGGTTCAGTATTGTAAGAAAAATGTGCAAAACTGTGGTCCATCCTTTGCTATTAAATCATGCCTAATAAAATAATGATGCAATATTCATTTTCACATAATTTCTAAATATGACTTTAAGCTGAAACATGATGCTTCATCTACACTATTGGAAATGGATAGTTTGCATGTTATAGAGTGCAATATGAAATGGGATATTTCTAGACAATCTAGACAAATAGCAAAAACAAATTTAAAGCATTACAGTCCATATTTATGACTGAGATAGTCTCCATTTATTAAGTGATCTTTAGGAAAGCCAATGAATTAACCCTAGATTATGAACAAGAATTTTCACTGAAGTTTATTTGTTTATTTGTTTATTTATTTATTTATTTATTTATTTTTGTATCTTAGGACAGGATTTACAGGGTCTACAGGGTCTCATTCCCCAGCTCGGATTTGCAGTGATTCTCCTGTCTTCAGCCTCCCAAAGGCTGGGATTAAAGGGGCAGGTCACCACGTCCAGTCTCAATCAGCATCTCAATGCACTCCGGGGGGGGGGCAGCATGCCATGCTGGGGGCAAACCCAAGCTTCTGCATCTGACTATGCAGGGGCTTTAATCTGCAGAGCTATTTGCTGGCCCTCTTTTTTTCTGTTGCTGAAATATCATAAATCCCATGAAATTAATACTATCTAAATGTTTGACAACAGATGATGATAATATTTGCTATTTTCTTAACTGATCAAACACAGAACCTTGCACTTGCCAAGTATTTTCTAATCTTATATTCAACACTACAAGTAAATTCATCAATGAAAAATAATATTTTTGAATTCATTGCATTTTTATCTATTCTTGTAGCAAGATAGGCCTTCTGTTTTATTACATGTTAATAACGGCTTTGTTTAGTCTAACCTCAATTTGTTCATGGAAATCTTGCCTTTTTTCATACTTTTCTATACAGTAACAATGCTCAAAATATTCATAACTCTTGTTGTAGATTTAAACCCAAAAAAGAAAGCTGAAGTTCCTCTTTACTTCTACTGGACTATGTGAAATACAACACATTTAGTGTCATGGTTTGGTCAATTTATTTATATTTTTTCCTGGGAACATGAATTTTTTTTTTTTCAGAACTGGGGATTGAACTCAGGCCCTTGTACTTGTCAGGGAAGTACTTATTCTACTGAGCCATCTCCTCGGCCTTTCAATGTTCTCAATTGAATTATTCTTTTACTCCACATAAGCTTACTGGTAATGTTAATATAAAGCTTAGATATCATTTAATTTCTTGTGCCTCTTCAGTGTAGGAGTAGCAACAAAAGATGCAAAGAGACGGGAACAGACCCAGTGTTCGGGGCACGTGGGGCGATGTCAACAGATGACACGCACAGCTAACTGACATATTTTTCTACCATTGAGCAAAACCAATTTCAATAACATCTCATTTGCATTTAGCTGTTTTGGAGTAAAGAACATTTAAACTTGTGGATGAGGGAAGAAAATTTTAAAATACAATGCTGTACTTTAAATTAAACTTGTGTCCCGTTTCCATACCATAATTTATTTTTCTATTTTTTAAAGGGAGTACAAGTTAGAAATAGAACAGAAAAAATTACAAGTGATACAGAATTTCACTTAGCAAAGTAATATGAATTTGACAGTATTTGTTGTAATATATAGGGTTGGCTTCCAACTAGTTATTCATATTATCAGATATATGGATGTAAAATTGTAAGAAGAAAGAAAAAAGAGAAATGTATAAGTAATTAAGAAGAGAAAAAGTACAAACAATTGAAAAAGGAGACAAAACAAATTGGGTACTGTCTGCTTCTTTCCATAGACCAACAGAAATGCTCAGTAGAGTTGTCCAGACCATCCTGCTTACAAACAGATGAATTTTCTTTCCCCACTCCCTCTCCCACAGTTGTACATATGTACATTAGAATTTGTAAGCAAGAACTTAAGCCAAACCAAACAAAACATGAAAACTGCAATAATTTTAATGAAAGTTTTGCCAGAAATATATAACAAATACTTATGAATTTCTTTTCTGAAGTGAAGCTGTAATACTATTAGTTCCATAATTTGCACTAATTATATCTTAAAGCAAAATTTTAGGAAAATGGCATGTAGCATAATACTTTGGATAAGATCGTTTGCATATACTAAATACTTTCATATTATTCAAACACCATATATTTGAGAAAATACTATTTGTAGTGTTCAAGATCATAGTCACTGTAATGTTGAATTTAATTTTTTCTTTAAATTCATTGAATTACAAGGGGCAACTAATTCAACTCAACAAAACCAAAAACAATGGAATGGAATAGGATAGAACACAATGCTTTGCTTTCTTTTAAACTGAGTTCATTTTTCCTTCACCATTTACTAAATGAATGGTTTCTTCCTGAGCCACTTTTATTGTTTATTTTTATTTCATTGTGATATGAAAATGAAAGGGCCGAACTAAGGTGGAGCACACAACTAAGTGCCCGACATAGCCATTTCACAGCCGGGATCTCAGGTACAACTGTCACCTTCCGTCTTCCAAGCTTGAAACATTTTACCATTAACACACACACACACACACACACACACACCATTAAAATACACATGTGTGTGAGCATACACACACACATGAGCACACACAGGAGGAATACTTTATTTAGCTCATAAATTTTATACATATAGAACAAATAGTTACACTACTGGTTGTCAAGTCAGAATAAAATCTTTGGTATTGTAAGACAGTATTCTCTTACACTAATTAGATTTCAGTTGGGGCAATATGTGAGCTACAATTTATTTTCAAAGTCTTAATTGCATAAGGTCAACATAAGTGAATCCAGAAATAATTGTAAAACTCCATAAGAATTTTCATTAGTGTTGTGTTCATGCTCATTGTTAAGTAATTTTACGCAAAGCATTCATTTGTAGTTAAAAGTAAAGGAGAAACGTGGGTTGAGAAATAGAGCTACAGTGTTAAATTTCTGGGAAGCTCTTGTCTTTGTTTTACGTTAACCAAAGTACTGGCTATCATGTGACATAAGAAACCATCCAGAATGCTCATTTCTCTATTTTCCCTCTTGCTTCCTTCCAGTTTGGAAACGCACCCTTTCATCTCACACTGCATCTCCAAGAGTAGACTCTCATTCGCTCATCTTTCCTTTTCTAGAGAGCCCTCTTCCCCGGCATCCCCCACTGTTCTAGATTTAGCACCTCCGGCTCCCATGCCTGCTGAGTTCCTCCCTCAGCATTTGATTTGACAAAACTCAGGGAATCTTCCTCAGTTTAATCACCAAAAGTGAGTTTGCAATGCATTCTCAGGAGTGAAAGCCCTCTAAAGGAATTTGAAATACTTTACAACTGATATTTCCAGTATAATTGGTTAAATGACAGGCTGTGCTATGTTGTGAGTTGGAATCCTTTGGAAACCTGTTCAGAGGTTACATAATTTTCTTCCATAGGCCTTGATATAAGTCTACTGACCTGTCTTCTGAGGTTCCCTTCAATCCAATAAAACTAATAAAAATTAAAAATAAATTCATTATGAAAAATGTTTAAAAGATTTGTCACAGCTTTTTTGATATTCAGCTTCAGGCAAGATGCACTCAGACTAAGTTATTTCTTTAAAAAGTTATTTCACAAACAATTCGGAGCACCATGTATGCGTCCGACACATGAGACAGGCAGGTAACATATGGCAGGAACACCTGTCTTCATAAAGTGCTCACTGTAGTGAAAGAAGGTGATTGCAGGCTTGCTAGGAAGCCATCAAGGAATAAAGAAACACACTATTTTAAGAGAAATCACAGTTGCCAGGCCTGAGATAGAACAGGACAAAGAACTACAGACTGTTCAGAATTTTAAAATGCTTTTGATGACTGTATTTAACAAGATCTTGATTTTTAAATAAACAAAGCAGACTCAAAAAGTCACCTGGAAAGATTTTGAGTAACTAACAGGGACCATCTTAAAAAGGCAGACACTATGTATAAGTCAACATGTGCCTAGCAAAATACAGCTTATATTTCATATTTTCTATACTTTTATGAACTTTTAAAAATTCAATATCTTAGAACTGGATGCAAGAAAGAAACTCAATGACTCCTGGATAGTATATTGTACGTTCCCCAAGTTGAAATCTACTTTAAATGATTCTGGAACTTTTTCTAAAAGTTAAGCTGCACTAAAGTTGTCTTGCATTACACCCTAGAATCTTGGCAAACTAAAATATGTCCCTTCTCCTTGGACTGCATGTGAAAATGTGGACTTTATCTCTGCATAAACATGACACAGCAAATTTAAGACAAGAGGAAGAAAGGGGCAAAGAGCACCTTATGTTAATGTATATATCACGTTATTATATAGGCTGTGCTATTTTATATATTTCATTTTAAGGCATGATTGGGAATCTACATACATGAACATATATGTAGTTAAGGTAAAAAAATGCTTCTAGAAATAAATACTATACTGTCAACGTGTCCCCACATAGTTCCAATACCATTTAACATTAGCTGTCTGTAGTCTTCTAATTTACAAATTTACACACTGCAATGTATAACATTCTATATTAAATCATAGACATTTCTACTTTTCTAAGGTCTGTACATTTTTATCTCATCACAAAGTATTTTAAAAGTATATTGTCCCTTTTTGAATAACTTACCCAGAGAGAAGACTCAAAATATAAATTGGTGTAGACTGTTCTGGGGAAATGCCATTAAAAACATAATCTCCTGGTAACACAGATAATCCCTGCACAAAGGTAAGAGAGAACAGATGCAGATGCGTTACTGAATAAGCATTAACCTAGAGTGTGATGAGCATCACAGGCAATCCTTTAAGGAAGTAGCAAGGACAGAGAAAAGAAACCACACCCTTTCATGTCGGCAAGCAGCCAAAACCCACAGTGTAGGAGTTCCCGAGATAAACAGTAGCCAGTCCTCAAGTAAAGGACTTGACAACACCCTTTTGGGGAATGTTCATCTCAACTTCACCTGCTACTTGGAGCTGCCACCTCTGATAACATCTTAACAGGGAAAAATGATCTTTTATGACAGAAGACAGAAGGTCACTCTACAACGTAGAGTCCAGGACAAATCTACATTAATTCTATATGTCCTAGGAAACAAGTAGAATAAGGAATCGACCAGCACAGAAGCCTAATAACGTCAAGGAATCTAAATATTATATGTCAAAACATGGATAACTTTAGTAAGAACAAGAATTAAAATGGGGAAACTGCATGTACTGCACACATATACTAATAAAAATTAACTGATATTCTCTTAGGAGAACCCCTAGACAGGGCGTTACCTTCCTTGCTGCGTGTGTCTTCCACAGATAGCTATCAGAGCAGACTCCAAATCTGCTAGCGGCTCATGTGGCTCATACGATGGTTTACTTACACTTCCAAGAGACAAAGCAAAGAAGGTGGTTCCACACTTTCTAATGTAAGTGTGCTGGGCCAGCGTGTCTTTCTGCTCTCGGGGCGTCCCTTCCCTTTTCTTACTAGATACCTTTTATCTTTAGTGTACGCATAGTTCATATGGCACACCCACCAATAAACATATCACTCATGATCACGGAAGTTTCAAATGCAGGAAATGTTTCATTTAAACACTATGTACTATTCACTATTTCAGAGACTTACTGAGTTTGTCCTCATCTCAAAAGAAGTACCCGGTAATATTTAAGTCAAAGTTAAAATTTTTATAGGAATTGTAATTTAAAGTAGCCTAGGTGAGAATCAGCGTTTCCTCTCTCTAGTTTCACCATTAATGTTATATCAAAATAGTACCGTTCCTGTTCAGTGCAGCTACATTATTTATTTTAGCAGATGGATAAACTAGAGCAAATATTTAAATGGCTAGTATGCTAATTAGAAGATAATTACATATATTTTCATTTAGAAATATGTATTATGATTTCCTTACGCACAATCTAATTACACAGTCTATTTTCTAATTGTAGTAAAAAACAAAAATTCAGTGTTTCAGAAAGTATTAATGAAAAAGTAAAACAAAACTAGAAAGGCTATAGATAATTTGACAAGGGGGCTAGACTGCATTATCAAGAAATGGGAGAGCAAGGGCCATCATAATTACAATTATTAGGATTATGTTGTGCAGCAAGAAATAATTTAGAAGCAATCAAGGGATAACTTTACACCAATCAGGATGCATTTGGTAATGAATAGTAAGCATGTCTCACTGACCTCATAAAGGAATGGAGATGCCCTTTGCAGAAATTCAACAACACGCCACCACCCTCACTAGATAAAGCTAAAGTCAGGGCTGGGGATAGACAGCTCAGTGGCACAGTGCCTTCCTGGCAAGCGCAATGTCCTAAGTTCGATTTCCAGTACCAAAAACAGTAAAAAGAAACATGGATAAAGTTAAACCAAATTCACACCTTGCATCAATGGAAGTGCGTGCGCACAAGAGTGTGTGTGCGTGTGTGTGTGCTTTTTCTTGTGTAAAATGGTCTTCCTAAGCAGCCCAGGTTGCTGTCTGTCTCCTGGTCTCAGGCTCTCCTCCTAATTCAGCCTTCAGAATAGCCAGAAAGATAGGCACAAATAGCAAAGCTTGCTCAAAGGAAGTATGTTTTTTCTTTCATATTTTAAAACTAATTTTGTTTTTCTATTTTCTTGGAAGACAAAGAGGAAGATGTGTAATGGCAAATAACATAGTAAATTAATTTGGTTCCCCTTTTTCTTTACAATTTTATTAGAGGTAATATTTAGGAAGCAATATTTCATGAGCCCCCTGCAATAAATATAGAAGAGTGTAAAGTAGTTCAATGATAGAGGACCACGTTCATGAATGAAGCAGCAAGATAGTGGGTAGACATTCAGGTTTCTTCTTATAAAACTGTCTTGAAAATGTATCCCCAAAGTTATATTTGATGGAACTCAAATCTTTAAGTGAAACTCTCCTTTGGTATGGCTTCATTTTGATAGTGACTCACAATTAGTAATAAAGAGTAATGATTTCTAAAGACCTTGTTGAACATACACATTATAATTATGTTTCAATTTGAAATTAAAATGTGGAATGAGTGGAAAATAATAACTGAACTATTATAAAAGTATCTTTCTTGCTAAATATACCTTAACATACAAATGAATACCAATGGTTGGAAAAAAATGCCTGACTAATTCCCTAGTGTACCTGAGGGTATATACTTCATCTTTGTTTTTTTAAATAATTTAATTTTGTACATTTGGTGTTTACAGCTTGATATTATAAGATACATGTAGGTGGCAAAATGGTTGCTAAATTGAAACAAATTAGCATATCTAGCATCTCACAATTAACTTTTTTGGTTGAAACATCTCAACTTATTTAGCAAAAGTCTTGAAGGTGTTACAACCTTAATACATCCTGCCCTCAATTAATATTAATTTCTAGAATTATTCATCTATTTATCTGCTAATTTGTGAGTCACATATTTCTGTCTCCCCCCCTAGCCTTGATGATCACTATTTTATTCCTTATCTCTAGATATTTGGTCTTTTTTTGAAAAACATTCCACAGTAAGTGTTTCCTGCTGTGTTTTTCTCTGTATCTGACTTATTTCATTTAATACAATGTCCTCCCTGGTTTGACTATGTTGTTGCAAATGGCAGGATATCTTTATTACTTAAGGCTGATGATATTTGACATTTTCGTTACCTATTGGTTTGTCCATGAGAGATTTAAGTTTTTGAAATTACATATATTACAGTTTACTATGCGCACAATGACTGTATTTGTCATTTAATGATATTTTGAAAACTTTATGTGTGTGAAGCAAAATAAAAGTCAACATTGTGTAATTTTAGTGTTCCATCTGCTTTGTCAGGTTTTTGCTTATAATTAATTCATAAAACACGGATTTTAATGACATGCAATTAACTATGAAACATTGGACTATAACTATTCCTCAGGAAGTCTAAATAGACCCCTAATCTGAAGGAAAAAATTGCAGTTCTGTTAATCAAACAATAACAGTTAAAATTTTTAGTTCTGCAATTGACCAATTGTGTTGTCCTAGGTCATTTAATTACTAATGTCATTATTTTGAAAACGGTACTTACTCTAAGGCATTTATGAAATTAGACACATGCATGTAATCATTATAAAAATCTGTAATTCAGAATAAATGTGTAAATAATTGTGCATTTTCTGCCTGCATTTCAACTTTCATATCATTTATTCAGGAGATAGATTCACTCTAGCTAATCATCAAGGATACCAAATAGTAAAAATCTCTAGTACTATGCAAACAAAGAAAACAAAATATGGTCACCACGTTTTTGAAAAATATTTGCCTACCTGAGTTTTCCTTAACCCATACAATGAGTGTATAAAAGCACTAAAATAAAAAATAAACAACTTGCTAACAGAAATTTATGTGTACAATAAGAAACTGAATAAAATTTAAATTTAAAAAACATGACATTTGAAAAGTTATATGAAATGAAAATAAAGTTTTTATAAGTCATGTACATCACTGGATATTAGTAAAAGCAATATATTTAGTTTGAATTCCTAGTAAGAAATATGAAAAAATAAATAATTTAAATTATGGTGATGTCCTTATATCACCAATATGAGAGACCAGCTTTTTTTTTTTCCATTACTAGGATTAGAAAGAAAATTATCATACAACTATTTAAAATGCAAATTTTCATGTTAAAAATGTTAATGCCTTTATTATCAATATACTACATTTTAATATTCTCCTTTGAAGGTAATATATTTTACAAAGCAAAGGACAAAGCAGCAGCAGTTCTCCAATAAGGTATAATGCTGTAAAATAAAGAACTATGCAGATGCATATATACAGAAGTTTCTAGATATGTACTTCCCCCTGGGATTTAGTACTATAAGCTTCATACCTTTAACTCTTTGATGACATTTTAATCATAAATATATACATAGATAAATAGATATATGATATATATACATATATATCATCTCTCTCTCTCTCTCTCTCTCTCTATATATATATATATATATCATATATCTATCTATCTCTCTATATATATGTTTCCATAGTACTGAAGTTCATATATTTTGACTAAAAAAGATGAATTGTACCATTAAGCTTTTCCCCTAGTCATTTTTTTCCCCTTAATTTTGAATAAGTTCTTGTTGAATTTCCCAGGCTGGCCTTAAACTCGTGTTAGCCTCCTGACCAGCTGGTATTGGAAGTTTACACTTTGTCTTAATAAAGTATCTTTATACATACTACTAGGAATTATATGTTCTTTAAGCCTTGCAGATCTGTTATATCTCACAAGGTAGAAGAGACTCTTTATGTCCCTTAAAACCCATTTAGAGACCCAGCCCAAGCCTAGGTGTGGAGAGTGTGTGGGAGAGATTCTGTGCTCCCCTGTGCCTGCTGGATGCCTCTGGACTGAGCGAGGCCTGGCACATAAGTGAGAGCTTCCACCACACTCTCGGGAACCCTCCACTCCTCCAGACCCAATCCAGGCCCTGTTTGTGAGTGAGAACTTCCACCGCACTCTTGGGACCCCTCCGGACCCAGTCCAAGCTGAAGCCCGGTGAGTGTGTGAGAGCTTCTGTGCTCCCCTAAACCTGCTGGACCCCTCCAGACCCAGCCCAGGCCCAGCATGTAAGAACTTCCATTGCGTTCTCGGAACTCCTACAGACCCAGCCCAAGCCCACTTCTGGAGCAGGAAGAAGCTGAGCAGAACAGCCAGACCCAAGCTAGGCACAAGTGAGTGAACTCAAACTTTGTAGATCTGCACCCCAATTTCACAAGGTGCTAAGGTTATAACTGCACCAAACTCTACACCAAAGGTCAGAGGACAGTGCTATACAAAATGACAAAAAGAAGGAACAAAATGAAATCTCAGGCCATGAGCTCACCCAGAACAAGTTCAGAGAACATTAGCACAGAAGAAATTGTGAATCACAGAGCAGAAATGTCTGACTCAATAGCGTTTGAAGTAAAGAAATAATGGTAGAAAGGTATAGAGAAACTCAGATCAGAAATAACCTCTGAAATAAAAAAGGAAATCTCTGAACTAATAGGGTGTGAAAAAAATAATGAAATGCAGAAACATAAAGGAAATCAGATCAGAAATACTCTCTGCAGTAAAAGAAGTGATAGCAGCTTTTTAGGAAGACAGTAATAAAAAAATAGAGGAGATTAGAAAAATGATGTAATCCTTGAATGTGCAATACAGGAAAGAAATAGATTGCATGAATCAGAGTCAAAGAGATACAGAGCATCTTAAAATCTTAATCACAAGCTTGCAAATCTGTTTGAGTGAAAGTGAAGATAGAGCTTCAGATCTTGAAGATGCCATCAGAACTAGTATAAAGGTAAGAAAAGATCTCTTAAAAACTATATGAAGCAAAAAATATTTCATCATCTGCAAGATGATGCAAAGAGGAACAACATAAGACTAATAGGCATCAATGAGAAAGAAGTCAATACAAATGATATAAAAAGAATATGAACAGAAGTAATAGCATAAACCTTCTCAAATATGGAGAAACAATCTGACATTCAGATAACTGAAGCACACAGAACTCCAAAGAACATCATCTCAATTAAAAACACACCAAGACATATAGTCAAGATCCCAGAAATCCAGCCCAAGAATAATATACTGAAAGCTGCTAGAGAAAAGAAACAGATTACATTTAAAGGAAAATACATCAGAATAAAGGCAAACTTCTCTTCACAAATTATGAGGTCAGAAAGAGCATGGAGCAGAGTACTTCAAGTCCTCTATGACAAAAGATTCCAGTCCAGACTACTATACCCTGCAAAACTCTCTTTCAAGTTGAATGGAGAAATGAAGTACTTCCTGACAAAGAACAACTAAAGAATTTCACAAGGACAAAGCAAAGCCTACACTGACTACTAAAAGATGTTCTAGATAGGGATGAAAGTGATCAGAACTCCATGAATGAGGACAGAAGGAACCACTGTACAGGGCTAAAAATTAAACACACAAAAAAAGGAATAAAAAACTGTGATAAATAAATTGCCAATCATAATTCAGTACATCTCAATTATAACTATCAATGTAAATGGACTAAATTCATCCTTTAAAAGAAATAGACTGGCACAGTTGATTAGTAAACAAAATTCAACAATATTCTGTACAAAAAAAATATTTAGTTCATAAAGGAATTCACTGGCTGATAGTCAAAGGATAGAAAACAATAATACATGCCCCAGCACCTCAGAAAAAAGGAGGGGTAATAATCCTATTCTCTCAGGGTCTCATCTTCAAACCAAGAATGATAAAATGAAATAAAGAAGGCCATTATGTACTGGTTAGGGGAAAAATTCAAGAGGAAGTGGTAACACACATAAAAATGTATGCACCAAACAAACGGGCACCTAACTACAAGACAAATCTTAATAGACATGCAAAATCTAATATACAGAACCACAACTTTAACAGGAGAGCTTAACCTTCCCTTATCCCTAAAAGATAGGTCAAGCCAAAAAAAATTTGCAAAGAAGTAGCAGAACTGAACCAGAGTTTAGAACAAAGTGACTTAGTGAACATATAAAGAGTATTCCAAACAACCACAGGTGGGTACACATTTTTTTCAGCTGCACATGGGTCATTTTCTAAAATAGACCACATACAAGTCAATAGGTCATGCTTAAGTATATGAAAGGAAATAGAAATTATTCATGCATATTATCTGAGCACAGTGCAATGTTGAGAAACAAAAACAAAAGAAACAAGACAAACCACATAAATACATGGAAATTAAACAACACCTTATTCAGCAACCAATGGCTCATAGATAAAATTTTTAAAAAAAATTGAACAATATCTACAATTCATTGAAAAATCAAGCACAGCTTATTGGAATTTATGGGATGCAATGAAAGCATTTCATAGTGGGAAATTTATAGCTGTGAACACATACATTAGGAAAACAGAGTGGGAACAAATAAAAAACCTAACGTTCCATCTCCAACGTCTAGAAAAGGAAGAGCAAACCAAACCCAAAGCCCAAAGATGGGAAGAAATCATAAAAATTAGAGCAGAAATTAATTCAAATGAGATGAAGAAAGTATTTCAAAGAATTAATGAAAGAGAAAGCTAGTTCTTTCAAAAATTAAATAAAATTCATAAACCGATAGCTAACCTCATCAAAAAGAGGAAAGAAAAAATTGAAATACAAGCAATAAGGAATGAAAAGATTGTAATTACCACAGACCCAGTGGAAATTTGGAAGACTATCAGGAGCTACTTTGAGAATCGTTGCTCTTACAGAATATAAGACACAGAAGAAATGGACAGATTCCTAGAAAGGTATGAATTACCAAAACTGAATCAAGAATATATGACAACTCTCAATAACCAAATAACACCAATGAAATATGAAATGTAATAAAAAAACCTACAGACAAAGGAAAGTCCAGGTCCAGATGGATTCACAGATGAATTCTACAAGAAATTTATGGAGGACATAATTCCTATACTGCACAGTCTCTGCAGTGAAATTGAAAAAGAAGTAATCCTCCCAGAATATTTCCTGGAGGCAAGTATTATACTGATACAAAACCAAGGAAAAACACAACTAAAAAAGAGAACTACATGCCAATGAACATAGATGAAACAATCCTCCATAAAAATCCTAGCAAATAGAGTACAGCAAATCACTAAGAAGATTATACACCATGACCAGGTAGGATTCATCCCAGGGATCCAAGGATGGTTCAGTATATGCAAATGTATAATTGTAATACATTATATCAATTGAAGCAAATCTAAAATTTGCACGATCATCTCAACTGATGCAGAAAGGATTTTGACAAAGTGCAACACTTATTCATGTACAAAGTCTAACAAAATATTCAAATAGATGGCCACTATTTCAATCTGATAAGAGCCATTTATGACAATCCAATGGCAAACATAATTCTAAATGGAGAAAAACTGAGATATTTTACTCTCAGATTTGGTACAAGACAAGGTGCCCTCTATCACCACTCCTATTCAATATAGTTCTGGAATAATTAGCTACAGTCATTAGACAAAAGAAAGAAATAAAAGGAATAAGAATAGGCAAAGTAGAAGCTAAGCTATCGTTATTTGCAAATGGCATGATACTTTACTTGGAAGACCAAACGAAGTCCACCAAGAAGCTTCTAGAATTAATACACAAATTCAGTAACATAGCAGGACACAAATTCAGTACTCAAAAGTCAATAGCATTCCTCTACATAGATAACAAACACACTGAGAAGGAAATTAGAGAAACATTGCCTTTTACAGTAGCACCATAGAAAATGAAATAACTTGGAATTAATCTAACTAAAGAAGTCAAAGATCTATTCAATAAAAATTACAGTACTCTGAAAAAAGGGATCATAGAAGATTTCAGAAAATGGAAAGATGTTCCCTGCTCCTGGATAGGAAAAAATCAACGTAGTAAAGATGGCCATACTCCCATGATTGTTGTGCAGATTGAATGTAATTCCTATGAAACTACCCCTCGCATACCCCACGGACCTAGAGAAATAATTCCTAAAATTTATTTGGAAGCTGAAAAGACCTAGAATAGAAAATGCAATCCAGGGCAACAAAGACAAGGCAGGACACATTACAATTCCTTACTCGAAATTATACTACAAACGTAATGTGATAAAATCAGCATGGGATTGAAAACACAATGACCCTGAGGATCAATGGAATAGATTAGAAGAGGCAGAAGACTCTATGAACGCATTCAGCAAACTTATCTTTGACAAATGAGCCAAATATGCTTACTGGAAGAAAGACAGCCTATTTAACAAATGGGGCTTGAAAACCTGGCTCTCTACATGCTGTAAACTAAAACTTGATACAGGTCTATCACCATGCACTAAGCTAAAGTCAAAATGGATTAAAGATCTAAACATTAAAACAGAAACATTAACTCTCCTGGAAGAGAAAGTAGGAGTAACACTTGTAGACTTAGAAGTAGGCAAAGATTTCCTGAACAAAAATTAAATCGCATGGGTAGTACTTGAAAGAATTCACAACCGGGACTTTTTATTGAGCAGTTTTTGCACCTCAAAAGAAATTACCAACAAAGTGAAAAGACAACTGACAAATTGGGGAAAAAATCTTAACTAATAAGCATTCAGCAAATGGTCTGCTCTCTAGTATTTATAAAGAACTAAAAAAAAAAAATTAGGGCCCCAGAATTTAAAGACCCAATCCAGAAATGGGCATCCGAGATGAACACACGCTTCTCAAAGGATGAAATTAAGAAGCAAATAAATATATTAAAAAATGCTCCTCATCACTACCATCCATGAAATTCAAATTCAAACAAAACTAAGATAATATCTCACCCCAGAAAGTATGGTTATTATAAAGAAATCATTTTCCACTGCTGATGCAAATGTACACTGGTGCAACCAGTATGGAAATCAGTGTGGAGACTCCTTCAAAAACTATGACATGAAATCCCATTCAAACCTGCTATCCCCCTAAGGTTATTTTCCCAGAGGAACTGAAAGTGTCATATCATAATGATAAATGTGTACCTATGTTTATGGCAGCACAATTTGAGATAGCCAAATCTTGGAAACAATCACGATGCCTGTCACCTGAGGAATGGATGAAAAAGATGTGGTATTTTTATACAATGGAGTATTACTCAGCTATAAAGAATGATAAACTCGAAGCCTTTATATTTAAATGGATGTCACTTGAAGATATACTCATAAGTGAAATAAACCAGACACACATGTGTAAATATCACATAGTCTCCCTAGTTTAAGAACTCAAAAGAAGAAATACAAATAGAAAGATAGCACAATTAAAAGGAAAGTGAGAAATTGATCATTAGTCAATGAAGAAAGGGCAAGGAGAAAAGCTAGGAAACATGACAGGTTCAAAGCCATACATTTATATGCACAAGATGGTTAAGGCAATGATAATGAGAATCTTCAGCAGGTTTTTAAAACTAGCAGTTAATTGCAGGATTCTCTCCTTGATGAAATTTATATGCTGACATCTGAAACTATGCAGCTGTGCTGAAGATGGCAATGTTTAATACTTGGGTCATGCTTGGAATGCCTGTCCTTCTGGTTTTCTAAATATGTACTGCTTGTCTTGACATACCACTTATAGCCATACTGTCTCTCAAGTAAATGTTTGTGTTAAAAAAGGGTAATATATGAAAACAAGTGAGAAGAAAAAAATTTCATAAGACTATCCTGCTACAATGTTATATATAGTTACATTTCTAAATTTCTGTGTAAGAATATGTGGAGAGCTGTGAAGGACCGCGCCTACAAGATGGTGCTGGTTTCCGCCTTCCACCTGGGAGACAGTGAATGCGTCTGAAACGCCGTAGGTTCTGACAGATTCAGCCAAGGACTTTATCGTCTTGAAGTCCAGGGGATCATGGTATCTATTACCTTGGGCATCCTGAAAAACAGGATACACCAAGGAAAGCTCCAACCGGACCATCCTCTCTAAGGTTTTCTTCTTTAGTTTAAGCTTTTTAGAATGAAGTAGCTCTTCTAGAGCCAAAATATTGGGTGCGAAGTAGACGCGTCCCTGATTTAACTTATACTTTCACTTCGGAGTTCGCTCGTAGGCAAACTGGATTCGCTCATAGGCGAACCTTGGCGCTCCTACTTTATCTACAGATAGGAGCCCTAAACCCCGCTTTTGTCGCGGATCCCCAACTTACCCGGGGACTTACCGGTGCACCCCCTGACCGCTGAAGGTTCTGAGCTGATGGCTTGAGATGGAGTCCCTGTACGGGCCACCACTTGTCATGCACGACCTCGCCAGCAAGGAAGACACAACACACAGCTCTTCCTTCAGTGGTTTATTCAGGCCCCTGATTACAAGCTTCTTCCTTTCTCCAATCCCCCAGCCCTTGGCTAATATATACTCCCGAGCCCAATCCCAGTGCGCCACGTGGGGATCACCCATGGGTCCAGCATATACGGAAGCAAATCATGACAGCAGCCCTGGCCATATAAGGAGTTGTTGTGCACAGAGAGCGCTCACCCACGGGGGGTGGAAGGCGGAAACCAGCGCCATCTTGTAGGCGCGGTCCTTCGCAGCTCTCCACAAGAATATGCAATTGTTTTTCCCATGTTTTTTGTTTATTTTTTTGTTTTTTTCTTCATATTCTGTAGGGACCAAAGTTTAACATATCAATACTTGATTGAAAATATCTGTTTCATGTTTCATCTAAGATGTTTGATATTCAGACAGATAGTGTGGTTAAGCTCAGCTTCTTATGTTAGGCTCATAATAATAAGCTTCTCTTTTGGAGGATTAACAACTTAAGTTTGCTGACCAAAAATTAGAGAAAAAGAAGGACTACAAGGACAGCCAACATTATGGTCCTAGACTTTCAAGGTCAGTGAGGACTAAAGACATAGGTGAACCTGTACTGTAACATCATGTCACAAGCTTTTTTTTTTTGAACCAGGGATTGAACTCAGGCCCTTGAGCTTGCCAGGAAAGCACTTATTTCACTGAGCCATCTCCCCGGTAAGGGTTTTTTTTTTTCTCTCTGAATGCCATCAGGGCATGATTGGCTGGCTTGAGTTGTGGGGATAGAACCACAGCAACCTGAGCTGGACTGCTTTGTTGAAGCAGCCACTTAAAGAACTGAGCTAAGGGGCAGGCTCCCAACATCATGTAACTCAGATGTGTCCCAACTTTTCTGATCAAGGACATTATGGGACCACTGAAGAAAGTGGTCTATGATGTAGAGTGTGCCTAAGGAGAGTCAGCCAGAGAGAATATTTTCTCTCAGACTTTCACAAAGAGCAAATTGGTCAAGCAATGGCCGTGATTCAGCCACATGCCTGACACTGACAAAGGATCTACAAACTGAGGTACAGAGTTTCTGGATAAATCATGAGGGGATTTGACTGAACTTTTCAGATAGAAAGGTTACATTTCCTGTTATATCGGTCTTGCTTTATTTTGGTCTTAGCCATCCAGCAGAAAAGTATACAAACAAATATAAAAAGTAAAGCCATAGTAATATGCTGAGCTGTGGAAGGCTCAAGTCAACAATTTCTGACATTGCTAGTCTATGGAACATTCATTACAATTGCAGAGTACTGGACTATATTGTAATATTTTGTTGAATTCACACACATATAATATTTAAATGACAATGAAAAGCCATTCTCTGACAAAACTAAACCAATAAAGGGGATATAAATGAAGGACTAATTTGTATTTGTGTATTGAAAATAGGATAGATATACAGCTACTTTCTCTTAATTCAATGAATAGAAAGATTCTTCTAATAGTGTTTATGGACAGAATATCATGTCTGCATCTTGTACTATGAACAACCACTATGAAGATAATAATATTTAATGTATTAATTATTGAAACTGTCTTAGGAATTGGTTTTGAAACCATCTCATCGCTATTTGTTTCTCAATAAAATTAATTAAAAAATTAAAATAAAGCCCATTTATATTTTATTGTATAAAATGCTCCAATTTTTGAATTAATAAAATCCTTAAAGCTTATACCTCTTTACTGTTTCATATCAACTACATTTTACAATTTCTGTTGAATGATTTCTGAATTACCATGAAAAATATTACATTTTTGAGTTTGAATTAAGTGTATGCTGCCAGAGCAATGACTTTAGTCTTTTTGCCATCTTGTCTTTAGCCTTGAATCATTATTTTAGAAATCTATCTGTAGTAACTGATTTTGTTAATAATGTTGTTTGGAGAAAGCTAGGGTTATTTTTTGTTTTGTTTTGTTTTTCCCATAATTTTATTGAGAGACAAATAGTAATGAGAGCATTGCAAATCAAATTAGTAGGACAGTTTCAATAATTAACACATTGCATACTCTCTTTCTAGTGGTTATTTGTTGTACAAGATACAGACATGATATCCTTTTCACAAACACTAATAGAACAAATCCTTCAATTCATCTATCCTATCCATCTTGAATACACAGATACAAAATGGTCATTCATCTGTATGCCCTTTTTTTGTTTAGTTCCATCATTTAAATATTATAGGTGTGTGAACTCAGCAAAATGTTCAAAAATAGTTCAGTAGTTCATAATAGTAGTAGGTTATTCGTAGGACTGGCAATGTCAGAAGATGTTGACCTGAGTCCCCTACAGCTCAACATAACAACATGGCTTTATTTCTTATACTTCGTTTTTATACTTTTCTGCTGGATGGTTAAGTCCAAGATAAAGCAAGACCTATGTAACAAGAAATGTAATTTTTGGATCTGATAAGGTCAGTCAAATGCTGTCAGGATTTATCCTGAGACCCTGTACAGCTGTTTGCAGATCCTTTGTCAGTGTCAGCCATGTGGATGAGTCACGGCCATTGCTTGACCAATGTGCTCTCTGTGAAAGCCTGAGAAAATGTTTTCTCTCTATGTGACTCTCCTTAGGCACACTCTACATCATCGATCACTTTCCTCTTTGGCCCCATAATCTCCTTGATCAGAAAATATGGGACACTACCGAGTTCCATGACATTACAGTACAAGTTCTCATATGTCCTGAGTCTTAATTGACCTTGGAAGGCTAGGGCCAAAATGTTGACTTTCCTTGCGGTCCATATTTTTGTCTAATTTGATCTTCAGACTTAGGTTGTTAACCTCCAGAAGAGAAGCTTATTGTTATTACCATACAACCTAGGCTGTTAAGCTTAACCTCACTATCTGTCTGAATATCAAACATCTTAGGCATAACTTGAAACAGGTATTTTTTTACCAAGTATTGATCAATACTTATTGAAAAATACGTGTTCCAGAGAAAGCTATGCTTTATATATATTAATGACTACATTATTTTATGACATTAGCAGGTGCATTGGGCAAATATGTTTGCATTTTTTTCAAAATTTTCCTGAAACTCAGTGGATGGCAATCAATATGAATACCTATGATAAGTTAACCAGAAATTTGGTGAAGTCTCTAAAGGTCTTTAAAAATAAAAGGTATGCTTCGCTGCCCAGAAAATTGCAAAGACACTTCCTTCAGCTTATTTTAGGGTTGTGGCTTTTGCATTCCATTTAGGATTCTCATTCGATTGCAGAAAAGAAAGGAAAGATGTGTCTCACCGGCATAAGTAGACTGAGAAGCAGTTAGCTGAGTCCTGTATAATGAAATTGCTTGAATAGAAAGTGCACGTGGAAAAAAATACTGAATTACATAACCCTAAAATACCCTGATTATATGTGCCTATCTATAGTGCAAAAATAGGAATAATTAAGGGCAGTAATTTTGAAAAAAAGGAATATCATACAATTTCAAGGAAAATAACAGAAATTAAACACAGCAGTAAATTAATTTACACACAGGTTCACACAAGCTATCCACAGATTTAGAAGATTAAATTTCATTTTATCTTAGTGTTGTTACTTTCATGGACTCTACTAAGATAATGAAAGTTTTATTACTTTTCACCTTTTGATTCTAAAATTTTAATTTTATTCATTACTAAAAATTGAAATGGTTAATTTATCATTGCAAAGAAATCTAAATTCTCTTTCAGTTTGTCACAGTAACTGCAATCTTTTTGTCTTCTATACATATTTGCATCATCCTATTTTTCCATCTGTAGGGAAAGAAATGCCCACAGCACATTACCTTGAGCTCTATTCATTATTTCCTGACAATGAGCACTATCTACCACAAAACAGCATCATTTATTTCATTCATAAGAGCATTTTATTAAGGTGAAGTATTTAATGACAAAATCAGGTGCTTTGAGAGTTTCATTGATCATAGGGTTCAGGATCAGCTTTTATTACTCATACTGACAAACTAGCAACGCCACAATTTACTGAGTGCACCGCTCCTTGAACATCCGTCGAAGGCATCACCTTGCTGGTACTTAGAATAACAGGAGGAGGATAATTTTCAAAGAACTCAGAGATCTCTTAAATCACTTTTGTTACTTTTTTGTAAAGGCTTCTCAAACTTGTTTCATAAAAATAATAGTGAAATGTGAGCCTCCAGTATCTGGAATATAAATGGACATCATAACTTTCAGAAGAGATGGTCTTTTAAAATTGAGAGGATTAAGAATTTGAGAAAGAGATTAAAATGATCTTGGCTTCAGGCAGCTCATTAATTCTATGGAGATGTGGCCTCGTCTGTCCTTCAAGGATGCACTTGAAATCTCTTGTTTTAAACCCTTCCTTTACATTTTCAGAAATGTATCATTTGATGAACAGTACTTCTATCTGTTCAGAACTGCTGTACAAGGTGTTGCAAAGTCAGTAAGACAAAAATGCTGGTAAAATAGTTGTGCATTAAACCATGTGTTATTTGTTTAGCTAAGTCAGTGGTAAAGAGGAAAAGTCACACATAAAGCCACTTTGTACCAATACATTATTTCTACCTCATTATACATGATATTTTCTCCACTACCATTAGAAAGCTGTGTTAATGCAGTAACTTCTCCCATGAAACCAGACAAGTTTTCTCTGTTTGATTGATGTATCTTATGTGCTTTGAGCTTATTACTAGAATTGGTAAAATGAAAGATTGCAGACAACTTTACTTCAGGAACTTCCAAATAATCTGAATAAATGCAAAAATAATGAAATGGCCCAAAATATTTAATTAAATATTTCTTGTTTAGTTGTAACCACTTGGTTTGAAATAGCAGTTTTGTTTTAAATTTCAGATTCGCCTCTACAATTTGATAGATAACAATATGTAATTTGTAATGCCAAAATATCCCCGATTCTACCTTCTGTAATAAAATATTCAGTGTACTTTTCCTCTTTGACCTTCCAATAAGCTCTTTCTGTTGCTTCCTTATCTATATTTCCTGTGATATCTTACCTCAATGCTTAAATTTTTCTCTTGTAAGCTCGACTGTTCCTTCTTCTTTTTTGTCTGTACCAGGAATCGAGCTCAGGGCCTTGCTCCTGCTCTTCTGGGCAGGTCCTGCACTGTTGAGCTGTATTCCAACTGTTCTTACCTTCTCACCCACGACTTATTATCCAGTGGTCAGTCCCAGGACCATGCTAACCAGTCTTCGCATCACTCCTTCCCTAGTAACATACACTCACTGACTTTGAAATCTTTATCATAGTCCTCAGAACATTAAGATTCTGTGGCCTATTACTTTGACTTCATTTAATAATTTAATTCTTACTTTATTTTATTTGTTTATTTTTATGTATTTAGTACAGGATCCACAGAGTGGACAGGATGTCACTGCACAGATTGGATTCCTAGTGATCCTCACGTTGTCAGCCTCCCAAGCGCTGGGATTACAGGCGTGCACCACCATGCCCAGTCTCCTTCACCAGCTCACCTCACCCCAGGAGGGGAGCGGGACCAGATGGTGCACCCGAGATCAAATCCCAAATACTGTGCTCCACCTATAATTTAATTCTTTAAGTTAATATTTTTATTTATTTTATACAATCAGTTAATTAATATTAATGAATAAATTCTATTTCTTTAAGTTTAACTAAATTTGAGTTAATGTTATCTTTTGCTCTTTGGGCAGATAAAGCCTATTCTACCTCAGAGCATGCGCACTTGCTGAATGTGCTTCTGGAATTGTCTTTCAAGTTTTGCATGAGTTGACGTTATACTGTACTCAAGATATTACCCACTGAATCCCTCACAGGGATGCCACTTGATATAATTTTAGCTTTTATAATACAACCTTCATTTCAATGTTGTTCTACTCCATTCACCTGTGCAGTTTTAGTGACAGGATTTGAACAGAAGCTTCCATAGCTCCACGCTAAGCTGCATGCTGGTTGCTCTCTTAATCAGCACCTAAAGCACGCATGTGCAGATCGAGTTTCCTGTTTTCTTTACACACTATTTCTGATGCTTAGAGTATCACTACACTTATACAACACTCATCTTTTAAATAAATGAACTAAAACTGTTGTATACAAAATGTACAAATATATTTAAAACTATGGAGCTCAGGGAGATAGCTCAGTAGAATAAGCAAGCTCAGAATCCTGAGTTCAATCCCTGGTACCGAAAAAGCAACAACAACAACAAAACCTATAGCGTAAGTTCCCAGACATTTTTGCTTTTTTAAAAAATTCCTTTTAGTGAGTTAAGATTAATATTTATCCTTCTTTTCTTTCTTTTATAGATACATAAATTGATCATTATAGCAGCAGTGCTTTTAAAATGTGATATGCTTTTAAGTGAACAAACAACATTTATAAATTATGAGGATTTAGTGTAGATGTAAATTGTGGAATGAGCACATTGGGCTGACTGGCATGTCCACCATTAGAATGTGAGGTGATTTATTATTATACCTGATCATCATTCTACTGTGATGTATTATTAATATACAAATTTCAAGCATAAGTAATCCTAAGGCAAATGTGTACTGTTGGTGATGTAGTTAAGCTTCATAAGAGCACAGCTAATCTTAATTTTTGATAGTAGTTTGTAAAACACTTCATCTACAGAAGAAGGGAGTATAGGGAAGAGGGAGGGAGAGGGAGAGAGAGATTGTATGATCTGATGCCAACAGAACTTCAATGTGAAAGAAACATAGATTATCTGACATAAATTCATGTTTATCTATATTTTTTACCTTTCCCATTGCTAAAATCCATAATTTAAAGGAAAACAGATTTATTGATTTATAATTTCAGAAAGTTCAGTTGTTCCTGGTTTCCTGAGGCCAAAACAGAAATACCACCTCAGAAGCAGGATGCAGAGTGAAACTGTGTGGTTCGCAAGTACCAGGAAGCAGAACGGGGAACTGGGTCAGAGCAGAGCACCGGCGCCACACAGAGTACCTGAGCACGTGTTTCCACAGCTCATCTGAGCACACCTAGAAGTCTGCCCCATTGATATCTTGGGAATTGGATATGCATTCAAGTTGACATGTCACAATTAATGGTTACAGTCCGCCCCTTGTCAGTGGCACAAGGCAAACACCCCCCTTGAAAGGTAGAAGAAAACAGAATATTGTCATTTTCATGGATAGTGTTGCACCCAAACCCCACGAACTCAGGCCTGGTCCTGTGGATGGTGACCAATCAGGAGAGCACTGTGCTCACAAGCCCTTCACCCACTGGTGAGTTCAGACACTGCATGTGCTGATGAGGGGCTGCTGGCCAGAAGATGGGTGTTGCTGAGTATGTCACACAATGCTCTTTCTTTCTCTCTGGCTTCTTTCTTCTCTCTCTACTTACTGGCCAACAGCATATAGGCAGCTTTCTACTGTGCCCTTCTGTCAGGCTATTTTTACCTTCAAGCCTGCTGAACACTGACTGAAAATACAAGGCAAAATAAACCTTTCCTGAAATTGTGGATGTTTTATCTCAATGACAAGGGAGAACCTAAGTGAAGGGGATAAAAAAAGAACGGGATCAAAGCAAGCCCCAAATCTGGCAACACACAGATGAAGTCCTGGAGCTCCACGTCCCACATGGAGGACATGCACTGGTGGAATGTGCGCTCCAGAGGCCTGGGTGGTCCCACGTGGATAGTCTTGGTGCTTGTACCCCATGTGACCTCTCTCTAGATTGGTTCCACTCTCAGCATGCAGGTATCCTGACAGTGTCTTCCATATTTCTGAACTGGAGTCATTACTGCACTTTGGGATTCTGACCAAAGCATTACATGCTGTAGTTAGGGGTTTTCTTACCTGGCTTCCCAGACCTTCCTTTGAAATCTGCACTGAGACCTCCCTGACAACACAACTCTACTAAAGCTGGCATCATGTGGGTGATGACAGAGAGTTCTGTCAGTGGGAGCAGTCGTCAGGCCTCTTGAGCTGGAGCTGAAGCAACCTCTGCCCATGTGAAGAGCTTGGTGGAATGAATACCAAGGAATCAGTTACTAGGAGGGCTCATCTCAAGGGAGAGGCTCAGGGACTCTTCTAAAGGAATGGTTAATATCTCTGTATGCTTGCGTTTGCCATTAGCAGGGTCTTGCTGTTTACTGATATATCTTCAAAAGGTCTTTCTTTTTGTTCCCAAGGAAAGCACTTGGTTTCTTTTCAATGGTTCTGACCTCTTTAACAATCATACCCGTTTTGTCCTCAAATTACCAATGGTTCTTTTGAGGACAAATTTTTTTCATCTTTTTTTTCTGTTATGCCTTTGTTCTTAATTCTTAGTATGTAGCTGGCTAGATGCAGCCAGAAATACCTAGACATTCTCCTGAATTTAGGGCTGTCTTGAAATTTTGAGCCACAGGGACTGTTATTAGTTAGCATTCCTACAACCAGAATGATGAGCCAACACCTGCGATTTGAAATGAGATTTCTTTGCCCCACAGTTTCAGAGATTGCTTGGTGCTTCCTTTGTTCCAAGGCAGGATCATCATGGCAGAAGATTTGGATGGCGCAAAACTGCTTAGCTCATGGCAGCAGGAAGCAGAGAAGAGAATGGACAGCAGAGAGAAGTGAGCAAGGGGGCACAGGCTGCACCCAAGTTCATGCCTCCAGGATCCTCTCAGATACACTCAGGAATGTGATGAGCTGTTCCATCAAGATGAGTTGTCACAGCTAAAGGCCACATTCTCCAATAGTGCCTGTAATGGATGAAGATTTTAAAGTCACTATTCCAGGTAGGAAGAGGAGAACCGCTATGAAACAAGACGTTTCACTGGTGTTAAAAACTAGTTATGATTTTTTTCCTTTACAAAATTATTCAATCCTGGGGACCTGCCCCTTAACTCAGTTCTTTAAGTGGCTGCTTCAACAAAGCAGTCAGGCTCAGGTTGCTGTGGTTTGATCCCCACAATTCAAGCCAGCCAAACCTTCCCTGAAGGCATTCGGAGAGAAAAAAAAATCTTTCAAATCCTGAGGGGATTTGACTGACCTTATCAGACCCAAAAGCTACAACTCTTGTTGCATAGGTCCTGCTTTACCTTGGTCTTAACCATCCAGCAGAAAAGTATAAAAATGAAATATAAGAAGTAAAGCCATGCTGTTATGTTGAGCTATAGGGGACTCGGGTCAACAATTTCTGACATTGCCAGTGAAGCAGAAGACCCAATACTATTATGGGCTACTGAACTCTTTTAGAATATTTTGCTGAGTTTACACACCTATAATATTCAAATAATGGAACTTAACCAAAAAAGGGGACACAGATGAATGTCCATTATGTATCTGTGTATTCAAAGTGGTTAGGATAGATATATAGTTACATTCTCTTAATGAATAGAGTGATTTGTTCTAATGGTGTTAGGATATCATGTCTGCATCTTGTACAGCAATTAACCACTAGGAAGAATGCATGCAATGTGTGAATTATTGAAACTGTCCTACCAATTTGATTTGAAACTGTCTCATTGCTATTTGTTTCTCAATAAAATTATGGGCAAAAAAGTGGCAATTTTGAGAAAAAGAAAAAAAATGGTGAAGAAAATGCTCTTAAATAAAACTTACTTTCTAGAGAAATTTAGCTCTGTAATAATCAGACAAGAATCATTAAATACAAATTAACTCTGACATTGTTAACATATTCATGAATGAAATAAAATTTGACGTTTACTTCTCTTAAAAATATTGTTCAATCCTGAGTTCACTTAGGCCTCACTTTAGGAAGCACTCTTGGAATGCTTCATATAATAAAATACTCTACATATATTATCTGATTTTTATTGTCATGTTCCTGCAAGGTATGAAAGTTAATAACATGAGGAAGAAAAACTAAAGAACAGATATTTCAAATTAAATTAAACCTGAGCACATTGAAGTAAGTGTGAATTCAAACCCTATGTCAAATATATAAGCTCCTACATTCTCAATACATTGAGAAAGCAAACAAAACAAAAAGCGTGGGAGATTTAATGAAAGCACTCTCTATCTAACTGATTTATTTCACCTATATGAACCTGCATATGCAATAATGTTCCTAAAATGTCAAATATTAATTTCTGGAAAGAATGAATTGAAATACTGAAAGTGGATTGTCCTCTGAATCTACATTAGAATCATGCAGAATACAACACTCATAATGAGGAAAAACTAGGGAACTCGATGTGCATTTGAGCAGACATTATTTCAGATGCTGGGGAATTGCAGAGATTGATGGTACAGTGGAGCCAACTTTGTGCTGTAAAATGTTGATGATATGGGTCTCAGATAAGCTGTATGAAAATAATCCACAATCAAAGAAAAATTCAACAAACAAGAACAAAAAGAAATAAAAGAATAGCTAAAAATGTTGGTTGTTTTTCTACATTATTTTTTTTTCTGCAAAAAAATCAAATGAAAATTTTCTAAGTTTCTTCATTAAAGTGTAAGAGCACCCGCAGCAGATAGTCTTAGCAAGCTGGAAAAGGATTTAATAGAAAATAGCCAGAATTCCCCAGAGGGGAAAAAGTGAAGCTTGAAAAATTAATGAAATATTCTAATAAGCAGACACAAAAAGAATTAGAACAAAACATGTTTTAGAAGCAATTTTAGAGAAAATCTGGCTGGAATTTTCTGAAACTGCTGAGTCATAAGCTAAAAGAATGGATGGAAAAATACAAGAAAATCTTTAGAAATTGTGGCTACACTGCTATACATCAAAGGCAGAGTATTTGTAATCACCCTGTGTGTAGGGGAGTGCTGGTATTTTCAAAGGAAAATCTGCTAATCAGCTCTACAACTAAACACATTGTATTCACTACAAACCAGAATCAGAGCTGTAATGTGAGAGTCAAATAAGCTGTTCATATTTTAAATGTGTATATTTGCTTTACTAAATATTTAAAGTTAAAGATTTCATTTATCTTTATGTAAGATTTTTCTTGCAAAACGTCATGTGAAATCATGTAGTTTTAAAATCTTCTTTAATTGGATAGAATGCAAAAGTCTTTGTTAGTCATTTTGAAATGGACTTTTAAACATAATGGCCTTGAGCCGCTTTCTGGGAACCCCCAGACCCAGTCCTAGCTCAGGTCCAGTGAGTGTGTGGAGAGCTTCCTGCTACCCTGCGCCCGTGGGACCAGTCCCAGCCTAGGCGCGGTGTGGGCTAGACCCTCTCCCACCCCTTGGGCCGCCCCCCACCACTCCGCAGTACCTCCCCCACCCTGCCCGCCGAGTAGGAATTTTTGCCGAGTTCAGGGAACCCCCAGACCCAGTCCTAGCCCAGGTCTGGTGAGTGTGTGGAGAGCTTCCTGCTACCCTGCACCCGTGGGACCAGTCCCAGCCCAGGCGCGGCGTGGGCCGGACCCTCTCCCACCCCCTTGGGCCACCCCCACCACTCCACAGTACCTCCCCCAAACCGCCCACCGAGCAGGAATTTCTGCCGCTTTCCGGGAACCCCCAGACCCAGTCCTAGCCCAAGTCTGGTGAGTATGTGGGAGAGCTTCCTCTTCCCCATATTTCACCTTGCCCTCTCCAGGCACAACTCAGGCCTGGCATACATGCCTGGGGTGAAACTTTGCAGCTGCAATCCCTGCAGAGAGTGTAGAGGATAGATCGACCCAACTAGTCCAGGAGCAGAACATCTTGCCACAGGGGCACAACAGGTTGACCCTCAAGGGCAGCAGTGGGAAGGAGCTGAGCACAGCAGCCAGACCCAAGCCAGACGCAGCTGGATAAGTCCAAATTTTGTAGAGCTGCACCTGAACTTCAGTATGTGTGAAGGTTATACCTACAGAAAAGATCTACAACAAAGGGCAGAAGACAGT
>NW_004524719.1:734918-773704 GCF_000260255.1 Octodon degus
GTGGTTGGGATAGATATATAGTTGCATTCTCTTAATGAATAGAATGATTTGTTCTAATGGTGTTTGTAAATAGGATCTCAAGTCCGCATCTTGTATAGCAATTAACCACTAAGAAGAATCTATGCAGTGTGTTATTTGTTGAATCTGTACTTCCAATTTGATTTGAAACTGTCTCATTGGTATCTGTTTATCAATAAAATTTTGAAAAAAATAAAGATAACGGCCTCATCTCTCTCCTGAGATACTCCCCCTTTTGCCTTTGCTGGGCGCGTGTCATCATGCATCTTGTGCTGGCCCCCAGGACACTCACACTAGTTTGTCATTATCAAGTAAGAAATTGCGAAGCACATCAGTGGACGCTTCTTCATTCTTATTTTGTTCCTATCTCAGTGTTTCTCACTGTACAATTATGATTTCTTCTTGCAACTGTAAAGCCATCTGTCTGGAGAAAACTTAGCATCATATCATCAATCACTATTTTTAATCATTTGCTGGATTCAGACACGGTTTCTCTTGGGTTCTTCACTTCAAATATCAGCATCAATGCCCTGGAATCGCAGGGCGCTGTGCCAGCCACTGAAACTGGGTATGGTGGTACACACCTGTCATTAATCCCAGTGCTGTGTGGGGAGGCTGAGACAGGAAGATCACTACCAGTCTGAGCTGTGTAGTGAGACCCCATGCCAAATAATGAAATAAAAATAAATAAATAATTTTGAAAATTATGTAAAGACAGAATTCTTGTGTACTGGACAATGTATGAATGAGGGATTGTTTTATAGGAAAAGCATTGAGACAGAATAAGAAAATATTTGCTTCCAAGGCAAAGGAATCATTTTATGCAGGTGGCTTGATGTAATATGTTAGTAACTACCTTCATAATTCTGTCCTCCTTCATTATCTCATGTTTCAAGGAAACCCATTAACCAGATGACTTTTATAACATGAACACAGATTGAACTTTGTTGGTTCTTCTAGGTCAAGAAAATAGTTTTGTACAGTTCAGTGCTGCTTAATATTATAGGGAAGAAACGACTGGCATCACTCCAGGCTATTGTTTTATTGATGAGCCTGTAAACCTGCTCCAACTTGGTTTCTCCATGAGTAGCTTAAAATAATATATGAAAACCATTCTTTGCTAATAATCACACACAGTTGCCTCCAAAACATATAGCTCAATGCTTCTTCTTATTCTTAAAGCCATTAACCCACAAGCTCATATTCACTGTGGAACCATGTAAGTGTAATGAACCCTGGAGGCGGTAGTGCTTGAGATGATAGAAGGCAGCACCATGTGTGGCGTTCAGAGAGGGAAAGCCTCCTCTCCTAAGTCTCCTTAAAGAAATGTTTTACTGTGGGTTTTTCATGTTATCATCCATGTGTGAAATTTAGATGCCAGAGCCTTCTTTAATTGTGTATTTGTCCTCACATTTAAATCTAGCTCTCATGGAATTTTATGTTTTGATTATTATAACAAAACATAGAGAAAATGATAATGTCTTTAATGGTTTCTACAAACTCTTGGCCTCCATGTCACAACTGGCCAACTGTAATTGCTAACAGGAAGATAATAGCAAGCTGAACTCATACGAAATACATCTTCTCTTTGTACTTAATAAATGTTCGTTCCTATCAATGCCTACTTTTTAAAATGCAGCAAAAGTTAGACAATAGATTCCACAAACTGTTACTTATAAGAGATCATTTTTAACTAATTGTTTAATTTGTTAAAATAGGAAGGCTTTATTTTAAAAATGAATTTTAAAATATAAACGAGCTTTTAATTAGAAGCAAGTATCCATCACATGCTTAATATTGCTTCTGAACTTAGCATACTTTTCTACTGGTTGGTCTGTTATATCTAGTGTTGCAATGTGTTCCTTTATTCCTAAGAAGTTTGGGCCATTTTCTATCCTGCATCAATTAGATAATTGTGTTTCCAATAGTCTTTCTTTTTTTCTCTTTTCTTTAGGTATTTAATAATGGCTGTTATATTGCACATTGTTGTCTTCAGTGTACTTACTCAGATTATAAAACATAAATGTATAAAATTGGGCAAAATAAAAATTTTAAGCATTAACTACTGCCTTCAAAACACTGATAGAAAGTAGTAGTGCAATCGTTTTAGCTATTCTGTGTAAACACATACATGATTTTCCCCTTCCTTTTTTCCTCCTTTCCCTCTTCCCAATTATTCATTCTTTTTGAACAGTTTCTTTTCCTTGTACCATATCTATTGTGCCTTTCAAATTTTATTTATTATTTTCTTATACTGGGGAAATAATGTACTATTTACGTATTTGGCTCTGATTTATTTGACTTATGTATACAGCCTCTAGTTGCATCCATTTGCTATAAAATCCTCAAGTTTACATTTCTACAGTGAGATACGTGCACCTGTGTTTACAGCAGCACAATTTGTCACAGCTAAATCTTGGAAAAAACCCGAATGCCTTGCAACTAAGAAATGGATAAAAAAGATGTTATATCTTTGTATAATGTAGTACTATCCTGTAGTCTTTAAACACAGAAGTTCATAATTTTAAGAGATGGTTTTAAGGATTTCTTGTCTTTTAGATGTGATTTACTTTCATTGTACCTCCAGTTTAGCCCGACTTCCACTTCATCATCAGAGTCAATCACCCCATCACAACAGGACCATTCTTCCTTGATTACTTGTTCCAAAGCACAAGGAGCCCAAAGTAGCCATGCGACCACTTCAATTTGTAGTTGAATGGAAACCCTGTTGTACATCCCACTGGAAGCCAGTATTATGGCAGTAGGACAGTAGGGGTAATAATGCTTTATAATCCTTCCATCAGAGCCTCGTAATTCCTGGACTCAACATCTATGCTTAGAACAGCACTGTTTATTGGATCATGATAAAGTTCATACAGCACACAGGAGAACATGACACCAGCTCCACAAACGTACATCGCCTTGGAACTGAGTTTTGAAGACATCCCCATATTGTATTACATAAGCTACTTCAGAATGCTGGGGGGAAATGTTAACTGGGAACATATTGTTATACTTAATTATTTTATTAAATAATTTATCTAGGCTGGGGAGATGGCTCAGTAGAATAACCTCTTGCCTGTGAAGCATAAGGTCCTGTGTTCAGTCCCTTGAACCACAAAAAAAAGCTTTGATCAAAAAATATAAAAATTATATTACAATAAATGAAGCATTTTTAAGTCTGAGGTAGGTGGTATTGCCTGAAGGATTGTGTACAAGAAGGTAAACCAACAGCAAGGATGTCTATTTTGCCTAACAAATAACTTGCTTGCTTGTTTGCTTTCTTGCTTTCTTTCTTTTTTGGTACAGGGTTTCACTACATAGCTCTGAATAATATGCCCAGTTTCAGTGGCGAGCACAGTGGCACAGCATGTGATACGTGGCATAGAACCCATGTTGTTGTGCCAGGCAGGAGCTTAGACCGCTGAGATACCTTCCCAATCCAACAGACAACCTTCTTTAAATGGTCTAATTTCATCAACATGCCCCCCTAAGGCCAACCAACCAAGTAAATGGTGACATATCAAAGGCTTAATGTTGATCTCTGTTAATGTTAGAGAGTTCTCAAAACAGTGATTTATAGTCAGGTCAACCTTAGTGAACATCTGTGTTGAGTTCTTATGCTGTCATATGGTTACTGTGCTAATGACTGCATTGGGAAAGACAGGTATGTCTGGAAAAAGGTTTCCTGATACAATAAAAATCGTTATAACTTACTAGGTCTATAAAGCATAGCATTATCCATGTGATGGACTGGAGTCGTATCTTGTGAAAGAAAATACTGATAAAATCCTCCAAGGATTTTATGAGGATTATAGGAGGGCCCTATGAGGATTATATTTAGAGGCCAAATGCTGACAGGCTTTATAATTAACACACCTTTGCTATAGAATAGTGTAGACATATTTTCATTTCTTCATAGCTGAAACTTACATAGTGTTTTTAGTAATAAAGTGAAAAAAGAAAGCTTGGCTGACAGTTGCACATGAACTAATTTGCTTAAACCACAAAATCAGCAGCAATTAGAGATACTGTTTCAGATTAATTTTATAATGATTCACTCTTATTCTTTAATACGCAACTGATTTCTAACAGGCTGTGTAGCTGAATTTATTGGGTTTATTTGTTATAGATAATATCCTTGATGTAGTGCTCATCTCTGCAATACTCAAGGTGGTGTTGAGTTGTACCATTTTTGTAGGAGAAGCCAAATTTAATGCCTTTACTATAATATGCCTCACATTAAAATTCATGGAAACAATGCCAGGGTCTCACAAATTAATGAAAATATCTCTTTCAATTCCTCATTCAAAAACTTGAGAAATAATCACAGCATAGGTTTAGGAACCTATTGTATCAATCCTAACACATTGTATTAACTATAGTTCCCCACAAATATAAATAAGAAGGGCCAGGGAGATAGCTCAGTAGAATAAGTGCTTGCCTGGCAAGCACAAGGTCCTGAGTTCAATTCCTGGTTCTACCAAATATATATATATATATATATTAGAGAGAGAGAGAGATATATATATATATGAAAGATGAAACATTTATTCTGTGTGATATATACTGCAATCTATGTTATTTAATATATAGCCACATAACTTAGTGAAATTCTAAAGATGAAGAGTGATTTTTTAAAGTGGATCAAAGGTGGGAGCCTGATCTTCCATGGTGGTGGACAGCTCACTGCAGAGACAGAAGATCCAGGAGGTGTACAGCCCATGATGCTGGGTGTTCCAGAAAAGCAGGGACCAAGGATACAGCTTCTGTCCAGGCTCAACCCCTGGAAGTGCCCTGGAGAGCTGCTGCCATGATTCTGGGTTGCAGGGATGAAAAACCCCAAGTGTATCTCCATGGGCAATGGCAGTGTCCAAAAGCACATCAGCAGAATTGAACTGGTATAGATTCACCTCCTCCTTCCTTGAGGGCTTGTTCCACCTGTATGTCAGGGATATTAGGTGAGTCTCCCTTAGAACCTCTGAGAACTGGTCTGAGTCTCATAAGGCAAGGCTAAGCAGAAATTAATAGCACAGAACCTGGCCTGAGTAACAGGACCTTCATTGTGGTTCTTACCAACCTTTCATTTAAAAGTTTTGGGGACATGATCTGGCTCAAGTTAGAGAATAGACTGAGGATCTACACCTCTTTGTGGTTTTTGCTTTTTACCTCAAGTTAGATGTGTGTTCTCTCGACCTAATATACTTCCAGATGAGTAACTCTTCCATATTTATGTAGAAGTAAGAATTTAATACTTGTTTCATGTTTAAGGATACTATACTCAACTAGCCAATGCCAGGCACCTCTAAAAAGGCAGACAATTCTGAATATACTTTTGGTTCCACTTTCCATTATGTGTGCCACACACAACTTATCTTTGGCCACTGAATGAAACCACTTGGGTCTTAAAGCTCTGATTTTTCATTACATCAATTATGTTTTGGTATCCAATTTGATGCTGAGATCTCTCCATGATAAATAATACTTTGAAAGCCAAACACACTTGAAAACTGTAGGTTTCCTTACCAAGGTTTTCTTCCTAATTATAGAGAAACACATTTCTTTAACCTCAGTTTCCCATGGTGATGAGAAGGTCCTTCCATAAATTAAGTACATAATACATTCTTATTTCCCTAAGGTTCTGAATGCCTTTCCGAACGGCATTCTAAATGAGTTTTGGCATTTCATTTTCATACTTTATATGTCACCCAAAACATGAGCACATTTCCAGGTATGAACGGTGGGATGAGTTTGTGGAGATAGTGAAGAAAATAGTGTTTTGCAAAATATTTCCTTGAAAATTATTAAGGTCACTTTGGATAAAGAAAGCCAGCCTCTTTGAGTAAATATAAAAGGGTTGCTTCTACTAGCATAAAGAACAGAGCAGCGCCTAAGGCTTCAACATACCCATTTCAAATCAGTGGAATACATTCTTTCCTGAAAAGTGGTCTGATTTTATGGAACACACTCTAGAAAGTTGGAAATTATGTGTTATAATTCAGTTTCTGCACATATGTTTTTTATTTTATTTTTATTTACATATGTGGTACAGGGTGTCACTGTGCAGCTCAGACTTTTAGTGACCTTCCTGTTTTCAGCCTCCCCAGTGCTATGATCACAGGCATGAGTCACCACACCCAGACTTGGTGACCAGCTCAGGGTGCCCTCGAGCCTGGGGCTGGCATGGCATGAGGAACCGGGGATCAAACTCTACTCCCTGCACTTGCCCAAGCGGGGGCTTAGTCCACTGAGCTATCTCGCTGGCCCTGCTTTTGATTTTGTGCTCAGGAAAGCAAGGTTTTGCTAAGGGGAAAGGCAGATAATAAAAATAGCTCTGACTTTTGACTCCATGGAGCGTGCACGCATGCACACATACACACACACACACACACACACACACACACACAGCTTTATATACACGCTATTCTAAATTTTTCTCTTATTGTCACTAAGTAATACACATACAATTCAAAAGACAAATCTTGTAACCACTCTGAAGATAACAATATGCAATGTTTTAACTATTCTTACTCTCTTATGATCTAGTTTTTTTAAAAAAATATTTATTTATTTTTGTCTTTTTTGTTTTATTTATTTCCCATAATTTTATTGAGAAACAAATAGCAATGAGACAGTTTCAAATCAAATTGGTAGGACAGTTGCAATAATTCACACATTGCATACTCTCTTCCTAGTGGTTATTTGCTGTACAAGATGCAGACATAATACTACAAATACTATTAGAGCAAAACCCTCTATTCATTAAGAGAATGCAACTATATATCTATCTTAACCATTTTAACTACACAGATACAAAATGGACATTCATCTGTATCCCCTTTTTTGTTTAAGGTGTTATGTTGAGCTGTAGGGGATGCAGGTCAACAATTTCTGACATTGCCAGTCAAGCGGAAGACCCAATACTATTATGGACAATGCTTTTAGAATATTTTGCTGAGTTAGCACACCTATAATATTCAAATGACGATCCTATGATCTAGTTTTTTGAACTTTTGTTTTAATTTTTTGAAAATTTTAAAACAGATTCCATTATAAACAAATAAATAAAAAACATTATCTCCCAAACAAGGAAACCCTAAATTAAATTTAACATATCACTACCAGCACTGTACATGGCTGTGTGTACTTAAAAGAAGGAAGTATGTTGTTCTGAAAGTGGGGCCCATGTAGAGAATGTTAAAGTGTATTACAGATGTGAATAGTTAATATCTAGTGCTTCTACCCTACTGAAGGCCAAATTGAAAATAGACTGAAAAGAAGATTTAATAGAGAGTAGGAAAAGTCACTCAACAATACTTTCTTTTTAAAAGAAGTATTAATTAATTAATTTGACTTTTTAAAAATCTTTTTATTAATTTTATTGAGAAATAAATAGCAATGAGACAGTTTCAAAACTGATTAATAGGACCGTTTCAATAATTAATACACTGCATACTATTGTCTTCATAGTGGATAGTACAAGATAAAGACATAAAATCCTGTCCAAACACTATTAGTGCAAATCTTTCTTCTCATTGAATTAAGAGAAAGTAGCTGTATATCTATCCTAACTATTTTGTATGCACAGATACAAAATGGTTCTTTATTTATATCTCCTTTTTTTGTTTAGTTTTATCAGAGAATGGGTATTCCACTGCCATTTAAATATTGTAGGTGTGTGAACTCTGCAAAATAATCCAATATAGTCCAGTAGTCCATAATAGTGGTGGGCTATCCATAGGACTGGCAATGTCAGAAATTGTTGACTTGAGCCTTTTACAGCTCACCGTATTAATATGACTTTACTTTTTGTACCTCAGTTTTATACTTTCTGCTGGATGGTTAAGATCAAGATAAAGCAAGACCTATATAACAAGAATTGTAGCTTCTGTATCTGACAAGGCCAGCCAAATCCCCACTGGATTTACCCTGAAACCCTGTACTGCAGTTTGTAGATCCTTTGTCAGTGTTAGCCATGTGGATGAGTCACGGCCACTGCCCGACCAATTTGCTCTCTGTGAAAGTTTGAGAGAATGTTTTCTCTCCATGTGACTCTGCTTAGGCTCACTCTACGTCATTGATCACTTTCCTCTGTGGCCCCATAATCTCCTACATCAGAAAATTTGGGACATCAGAGTTAAAGGATGTTACAGTACAAGTTCTCCTATGTCCTGAGTCCTCACTGACCTTGAAAAACTAGGGCCAAAATGTTGGCTGTCCTTGCAGCCTTCTTTTTCTCTAATTTTTGGTCTGCATACTTAAGTTGTTAACCCTCCAGAAGAGAAACTTAATGATATTATTACCTTATAGCGTAGGCAGGTGAGCTTAACCTCACAATCTGTCTGAATATCAAACATCTTAGACAAAATATGGAACAGTTATTTTCCATCAAGTATTAATATGTTAAACTTTAAGTCCCTACAGAATATGAAGAAAAAAATTTTTAAAAAAATTTTAAAAATAAGAATAAAAAGTTACATATTTTTACTCAGAAATTTAGAAATCTAACTATATGTAGCATTATAGCAGGACAGTCCTATGACATTTTTTTCTTTTCTCTGGCTTTCATTTTTTACCCTTTTAAAAATTAATTTGGTGCAGGGTATTACCACACAGTTTAGTCTTGGTGTGATCCTCCTGTCTCAGCCTCCTCAGTGCTGGGATTACAGTCATGTACCACCATGCCAGAATTTGATGTCCCAGGGTTCCTGGGGATGCGGCCAGTGTGGCATGTGGTGCCAGGGATCAAACTTGGGTTCTTGTGCTTGCCAGGCAGGCACTTAGACTGCCAAGCCCTCAATAACATTTTCTGATTGTCTCCAGATTCTTTCTGCTGAACATATTTTTCTCATTATTTCCTGCCAACCAACAGAAGTAATTTGAGCTGGGGTGAATAGAAATGATAACAATAGAACAGGTTTCAAATGTATTCATTCTTTGGTTGTACATTTTTTCTTAAGAGGGGCACTCCCACTGACGCAAAGAAAAAAGGAACTTGGCTCATTTCTTTTCTAAATAATTACCTTTTAGCAAGTAGAATGGTGTCCTTTATACTTGGAGAGTATTTCCATAATGGAAGCATTTGTGGAATGTTTGGGATTTAGTTTGGGATTAGTTATGGTAAACTACGCTAGGCTCAGTTGATTTGCTGAGCATGGCTCTTCAGAAAACACTTAAACAGCATAGGTGGTTATCAGTGTAAATTCTCTTCATAATGTAAAACCATAGCTGCATTTTTTTATTAAATCCCATGCAGATCTCTTGGCCAGAGCATGCATGTGACATTCAAGGCAGGACCTAGGGAGCAATAGAAATTGTCCTTGACCTCTGCTCCATCCACATGAGCCTCATCACTGCTGGAATACCTGCAGTTATAGATTGACTCCAGGTAAGGTTTCTGATGTTTGTGAGTTCACTTGGAAAATCTGGGGCCTTAGACGTGCCCAGGGAAATGGCACTATTGGTGCTGACAGGCTTTGGCTTCTTATTTCCTCTGGCAGCTAAGGCTGAGTGTCAACTCTGTGGGTTTTAGATCCACCCTAAAGATAGGGAAAGCACAAGTCTGGGTGGTTCTGCACACATCGCGGAGGCATGATGCCGGGACCACCTGTGCGCGGTCTGTTTCGTGGTTGGTTCTGGTCTTCTGCACTGCCTCCCAGCCACCATGGACTAAGTAGTGTTTCTGTGCCACTTCTTTCTCCTGGTATGACGGGATTGGTGAGAAAAACGGTCATGGGGAGCTGAGTGTATCGGAGCAACCGAGATTTATTTCCAGCTGAAGGATGACAACCTGACACATAATCAGATGATGTCAAGGCCTAGAGAACTTTGCACTGGGGTTTTATACATTTATAAGTAACCATGGTAACCACGTTACCTCACTTTGGAATTTGACAAAGATGTCACTAGGTTTGCTCTTCCCAGGTATTTGTTCAAGCAGCGTGAGGTTAAATTTTAGCTTGCCTACAGTTTGTCCTACCTGTTTGTTCCTTAGGTTAATATTTTTTTCTCCTTTTATGGGAGGGAGTTCTAAAGAAAACAAAATGGAGTCTTTCTCACCATGTTGCTAACATAAGTCATCTGCCTTTCAACCAGGACACCATGGACAGAATTCCCCACACTATGAGCCCAAGTGGATTTTTACTGTTCTAGCTCACGGACATCAGATATTACTCTTCAGCCAGGAGAAGGCTCACTCATAGACCTCAAGCAGAGCGAGTGAAAGAGACTATAAACTTCTTCAAACATCGAAGAATCTAAAAATACTTCATCCATATCTAAGAGCCTTAAACTTTTGATGTTGGCTACAGTGGCAAGGACAATCCCAGAATGTCTGGAAAGCCAACAACTCCAAATCGGGAAGAGCTCATTATCTTGCTGATTCTGGTTTTATCAGTACCAGGACAAAGCCATATCCTGGTAGGATTAATCTATCACAAGCAGCAATGTCCCGCTCAACAGTGTGACAGTTGTGCCATGCTTTGTGCCTTTTATTTCTGAGCAAATGACAGTCCTTTACAACTTGTCTCTAATTTGAAGGCTTTTTGTTTGTTTATTTTAGTTTAAAGTTGGAAGAAATTAAAAATTCTCTCGGAACCCTCACACTGCTTGCACAATGTCTGAGTATCAGTATACTCTGGGGACATTCTCACAACTGTGCATTGCCTAAAAACTTCATAGGCAGATAAGGCACCATATAGCAGGTTGCATAAACAGCAACGTGTTATCTCATACCTATGATAAAAGTGAAATCAAATTTTCCCCTATTTCCATTCCTTCTAAGTGTTGTGGATGACCAACTTGTTTAAGCTTCTTTTCTAGGCTTATAGATGGCTTATAGAGGGTCCTGTTATCTATGTATGTATGTATGTATGTATGTATGTATGTATGTATCTATCTATCTATCTATCTATCTATCTATCTATCTATAAAACAGGCCTTGTATTTGATATTTAGTAGATTGTGGTTGGCTGCTGCTTTTGTTGTTTTATTTTGTTTTCTTTGAGAGAGAGAGAGACAGAGATAGAGAGAGAGACAGAGACAGAAAGAGAGAGGGAGAAAGAGAGAGAGATACACATGTACTTGTTTTTTTTTTTGTTTGTTTGTTTGTTTGTTTGTTTTGGTACTGGGGATTGAACGTAGGGCCTTCACACTGGAATGCATCCATAGACCTTTGTTTTTTGTTTTCCTTTTTAAATTTTAGCTTTATTTTAATGCAGGATCTAAATGTAGCTAAGTTGTTTGAGCTCAGCTCAAACTTTTTATCCTCCTACCTCAGCCATCCAAAGAGCTCTTGTTACATCTATAACTCCTATTTTTTAAAATATATTTCTACAGGGTCTCATTATACAACCTAGACTCATAGTGATCCTCTTGTTTTCAACATCCCCAGCGACATGATGACAGGTGTGAGCACTATGCCCAGTCTTGCTGGCCGGTACAGCACACCCGAGGTGTGGGGCCAGTGCAGTATGTGGGGCCAGGATCAAACCCTCTTCCGCTGCTGGCCTAAGCACAGGCTTAGTCTGCTAAGCCGTCTTACTGGCCTTCCATCTATAACTCTTGATATTTCCCTTAAATATATCTACGTTTAAATCTCTCTTCTTCATATGGACAATGGTGATATTGGATTAAGGTCTGTTCTAATGACCTAATTTTAGGTAAAGACTGCACATTTAATCCCTTAGCTTCCAAATGAGCTCACATTTTGAGGACTTAGGGTTTAGAACATCAAAATGCAAATTTGGGGAGACTTGATATTCAATACACAGCAGAATCTCAGCTTGTGAAGGTTTACTTTCCTAGCCCTCTGGTCTTTCCAGTTCTCCAGTTTTATGGTTTGTTATTAGCAACACCCCCTGTTCCTGCGTGCTTCATTTACATTCTTCAGAAACAGAGACCATACACACTAATTTAGAGAACTTTAGTATCTCTGTGTATTTCTGCTTCTGAAAAGAAGATGGAATTTGCTTTTGGGCTCATAAAACTTGCATATTGTTGTAGATCTTCATTATTTGGTACATATTTTCCTCTGTCTGTTGGCTTGATTTTCTCAGGCCAGTTGTGTAGGGGAGATTGGACCCACGGCCACAGAGAGTTAGTTCTAGGCTCACTTCCATGGAGCTTCAGGCATCCAAGAAATGAAAGCAGCCACTTTGCTGCCAATCCTGCAGAACAAAACCAGGGAGGCTTTTAGTCGCCTCCGTTTCACTGTAGGTTCATCTTTGGACCAATTAGAGGGTAATTGAGTGGATTTCATCTCGGCTCCTGTGCACTCCTCTAACGCCATAGCATTTGAGTCTGATACTTGGCATGCAGTGATTTGAAACAAAAGCAGAGACGATACACTTACTGGTAGGTTGCACCATATTTTTCATTCCAGTCATTTTAGAAAGTAATATTTAGCTTCACATTTGAGAATTCTTGTTCAATGAAGAAGTGTAAAAGATTTTATACATGTATATTGATTTGTTTCCGCTCACTGTATCAATTCTTTTGTTATGTACTATCTTCTGCTTCTTTAATTGTACTTTTTTACTTTCCTTTTTTATACTTCAGAATATCTTCTAGATATTCATCAATGAATATATGTGCTTGTGTGTATATGTATGTGTGTATGTTTGAATGTGTGTTTATCTTAAATCGAAATCAAAATACTGTGGGTTCACTACTCTTTGTTCTTTTTAATTGTTCAAGAGGTTACTCTAATCCCCTTCTTGGATGGGTGTCTTGGACTGTTTGAGACCATTTGATCATTTAACATTCAGTAGGGTCTTTTGTTGAATGTCTGGCATTTGGACGCAGGTCAGTCAGGGATATGCACCCTGTCCCAACAGGATACTTTCAGTAAAAGGGACAGAGCAGCTGAACATGGAGCTGAATCCACAAACAGGGCAGAAGCTGTGGAGCTCTACATCTAAAGTGAAAATTCAGAAGTATTAGCTACTAATTCTGCTAGACAGCATTCTCTCTTTTATGTCTGGGCTTTCCACGAATTGACATCTTTTTGAAACTACTTATTTCTCTAAGTTTTCTCTAGATCCTTTCATTCTAATTAATGAAGAGTATGATAGCTTTTTTTTTGATAATGGCATCTGAAAATTTTAAGTGGTCTGGAGCATGCTTAAAGGTCTGAAGCATTCATTGCTGATTGAATTGCTTAAAAGAGCAAGCCATCCTGTATAACAATTTAGGTTACAATCTAGTCATTCATCTTGCAAAAAAAAATGTTTATCCTGAAAGCTGCTCAAGATATATTACTCCAAAAACAATGTAACAATTTAATAGGTGGATTGTACAAAGCCATAATTGTGGTTGAAAGTTAAGATCTAGGAGAAGTTAGGAAATTACAAATTTGTAATCTATCATCTTTGAATTAACTAAAAATAAATAGCAAATAATAACAAGCAGCTCAGTGCTAGAAAATGGATTTTTTGCTTTTTAAATAAGCATGACATTTACTCTAAGTAGCAACATACAAGGGCTTAAGATATGTAGTGGATCAAAAAATAGAGGCTAGGCTGAATATAGCTCAGTAGCACAGTGCCTGCCTAGCAAGTGAGAGGTCATGGGTTTGATTCCTGATTTTTTTTTTTTTTTTAAAAGGAGAAAGATAGCTAGCTATTATGGCAGGGAAATTCTATATTTTTTTTTCTGGGGTGGCTGTGTGAATTCTTAGTAGGAATTTATCTCTGAAACCAAGAACTTCTGTGTTAGAAAGACCAACCTCCCCTGAGTTTATGAGGTGCTCAGGGTATTGTGCTTGCAGGGCCGTGTCCCTTCTGCAGATGAAGATGGGGAGAGTTCCTCCTCATTTCCTCAACTTACCATATGCACTGCGGATCCTATTCACAGAACAGAGGACGGTAACATTGATCTCCATGACTTTGCTATATTGCTAGACGGATTGAGTTCATAGTCCTCCACCTCAGTTTAAGGCACTAATATTTTGCCTAGTTTCTGATGTATGGCTTGAAGTTATTTTCATGCTCATTCTGATTTTATTAGTCTTTTCAGTTGCTTTCTAAATCAGAAAAAATTGAAAAATGTAAAATGTTCATAATATCATGTTTTCAGTTTTATTAATAATTTATTGTATGGCACAACCACTCCTGATTTTTTTCCATTCAACATGCATTTTTTTCAGGTAAACTTCCTACATACATTGATATGCACCCAAGGATAACTAACCTTGGATCTTTACATTTGCATATATACATACATAAAATATATTATATATTTTTTTTATTTGGAAAACTGGTACTAGGTATACAATATTATTGGTTGTTAGGATAAATAATATTTCCATCAAAGAAAAAATATTTATTTTCTTATATAAAATGTTCCAGATACATATGTTGAGTAGTGAATTATATGATTATTAAATCTAAAAAGAATTAAAAAAAATTTTTTTGTTAAATTTTTCTTCCTCACCCACAGGTCAAACTCAAGATCTTGCACTTTCCAGGCAGGCACCTATGCCACTGAGCTATCTCCCCAGCCCTGATTTCTGAATTTTATTTACTCATTCCAAATGTAAATAGAGGGTAAAACAATTATAATAAAACAGTGAACTGAGCCAGAGAGATAGCTCAGCTGCTTAAGCGCCTGCTTGGCAAGCTCAAGGTTTTGAGTTCAATCCCAGGTACAAAGAAAAAAAAAAAAACCTGAAAAAAGAAAAGAAAAAGAAAGAAAAGGTAAAAGAAAAAAGAGGTCAGCTCTTGTTAATTTCTAGTGGCAGTACAATTCCAAACAAACTGTGCCAGAATATGTTTAGGGGACTGTTCTTTCTCGCATCTAGTTGCCTTTTTTGCATTGTTGTATATCTCTGAGCTAATATGTATGGATGCTTATTTCTTATAATTTTGGTTCTTTAGAATACTTTATTTGTTAAACAACTTTAGGACAGAGTGTTAACAAACAATAATTTTGTATATTTCTTTTTAGGGCATGTTTGCAATTCAATTGAATCTTTTAGTAACTCAAACTAGAGGAGATTGAAAAAGAAGGGATATTTTCAGGTACCAGTCTGAAACAGACTGGAGTCAGACTGGGCAGTTCAACAGAACTGTTTGCATATATTATATGATGAGGCTCAATTAAATTTTGTTGGCTTCCCCAGTAAGTGTTTCTCTATCATGCTTTTATATAACATGATCTATGGCATGTAATTAGCACAGATGGAAATTGTGGATGCAAAAAGAAGAAAAACGAGATATTGGACCTACATTAGTGGTGCACATTTCTGCAAAGCTACCTTTGAAAATGCTAAATGGCATTCTGGTATATTTTTGGAATTTGGCTGACGAAGTTCTTAATAGAAAGTGATAGAACTGGATCAGATCAACCTGCTATGTTTGAAAGGGCTATAGCTTCACATTCCTAGGGAACCATTTACAGTCTATAATCTTTTTCTTGTAGCAGGAATTTGAGAATTAATTACTAACACACAGGGTTCTATTATTTTTTGTTGAGTTAAGTAGATGAAATCAAGATTACCTAATGTTTCTTCTGTCTAAAGCAATAAAACTGTGTAGACTCTTTGGAATGGTTCAGAAACCTTGTGGCAGAAATAACCAGTTATAACATGTTTTATTGGCTATCTGACCTTACATTTATACTTAACCCTTTTTTTAGAAAGTCTTTGTAAGTAAATATGAGCATGTTTACCATTTGAATGAAACCATAAGAGACAAAGATATTATGATCATTATTTCAAATCCTACACTTATGAACTTAAGTGGGTATTATATAGTTTGCATTTCTGAGATGCTAAAACTTTTTGCTATTGTGAAATTATGGTAGCACCTCTGAAGCCAAGCTGTGTGCTAAACAACACATTAAACATATGTATTTATACTCAAAAGCTAGTTAAGGATGTGTGCTCTCCAATAACATTTACAGTAAAATATAGTAGCTACCAACAAATCATATTAGCTAAGTGCAAGCAATATTGATCCCTCACATTTCAGAAAAGACAGGTATGAATTTTATTCAGAAGATCCAGTATATCTTATATAGCAATGACGTAGAAACTGCTCTTCAGTAACTATGATTGCAAAACAGGTACAATACAGATATGACCCTTAGCAGACCCTTAAGAAGTCTGTTGCTATATTTCCTCGTAGGCCTTTTTCTGACATCTTTGCAGTTTCCATGAATTCTTCAAGGTCATATTCATCATACAGTTGATATTGCCAGATGCTGTGCTTTTAATGTACCATTTTGGTTCATTAAATAAGGAGTGCCTGCAGAATACTGCAAGGAACCAGTGAAGTACTACTAATACTATCATTGTAGGATACAACAAAACCGTGAAGATATTTACCTTTGTAAAAAATAATTAGGAATCAGGCCATTGAGATAGCTCAGCAGTCTAAGCACCTGCCTGGCAAGCAAAAAGTCCCAAATTCAATTCCAGGTACTGCATGCCATGCCAGCCCCTCCTTCAAGCATGCTGAGCTGGCCACTGCAACCAGGTGTGCTGGTGCAGGCCTGTAATACCAGCAGGGGAGAGACTGAAAAGAGGAGGGTTGCAATGAGTCTGAGCTGCTTAGTGAGACCCTGTAGCAAATACATAAAAAACAAACAAACAAAAATGATTAGAGAAGCTAAGAACCCTAGCAGTGAAACTGGCATTAAGAGAACTGTTGCTCTGTTTACCTCTGCAGTGAATACCTTACAGGGAGAAAAGACACATAAACTGTGAAGTAAAAGAGCTTACTACCTGGGAGTGTAAGACAAAAGTTAAACAGCAAACAATTATAGAGCCAAGATTAACCATGATAATGAATTGTTTAACTGTTTCCCATGGTTCAAAAATACATAAATAACCCTTGAGAAAATATGTGCTCACATATGGTATGAAGAACTTCTACACATCAAAAAGTTTTGAAGGTAACTTCAAAACAGATTGTTTATATCTGAGAATTTATTTACCACAAAAAGAATCAGCTTTATTACCACTTCAGGAAACATTGGAAGCAAATAGTATTTAGAAGTGAACCCAATGGAAAGAACGCCGTGATTAAACGTCCTGGCCATTCGGCAGAGCTGCTCTGCTTATGTCCTATGTGACCAACAGGTCTCTTAAGTCCGTGTTCCAAATTGCTCCCTTCAGGGCTCGCCAGATAGCTCAGTGGATTAAAGCACCTCGTTAGGCAGACACAGGAACCAGAGTTTGATTCCCAGTTTGCCGTGCTGGCCCCACCTTCTGGGATGCTGAGAAGGCGAATGAGACTGGACATGGTGGCACACGCCTGTAATCCCAGCCCTTGGGAGGCTGAAAGCAGGAGGATCACTACAAGTCTGATCTGTGCAATGAGACCCTGTACTAAAAATACATTAAAAGCACCGCCCCCCCGAAAAAAAAATCAAAATGCTTTCCTCTGCAGCAAAAGAAGCAAAGTGTACATTTTTTGGATGTTGAAGCAAAACACACGACATGAGGTTTTTTTTGGTTTTGCCTTAATACCCCACAATGTCAGGTACTTTCTTTGATCCTCAGGATCAGACACTGTAGAAATAGTACATATTTTAAAGGCATTTGTCTTTTCGTAAATGCTGTGTATCTTTGGGCAACATGCCTAGTAAATGTGCCCAATAGGCTACAGGGCACGCCTTCTTTAAAGGCCAAGTTCCATTCCTCAAACTAAGTCACTATAAGAATTGGTCACAAAATGAAGAATTGTATAAAGTATGTATATTAAAATATTCTGACAAAGAAATGGTCAAAGGACATTCCACCTGGATGACTTTGCTCTTATGTGTGTGACTCTTACATGCAGCACTATAATGCATAACAGGGCACAAAACTGCAGGATACTTCTGCGCAACAGAATCTGCACAAAAACAGCACAAAATAAACACTGGATACATTGTTCTGTACACAGACATACACCGAAATTCTGTAAGTGAGATATGCAGAACAGTAAAATAAAAAGCACAAGTCCTAACTTTTAACAGTCACTAAACGAGTAGATCATTAAGCAAGTAATGTCTGTAAGTTAATTGCAACAATTTTAGTTTCTTTTTTATTTCAAACAGAAAATAGAGTTTCAAAACAGGTTAGTAAGAGAGTTGAAACAATTAATACACTGCATACTGTTATCTTCACAGAGTTTATTCAGAATACAAGATACAGGCATGATATCCTGTCCAAACAATATTAGCACAAACATTTACTTACAGTGAATTAAGAGAAAGTAGCTGTATAACTCTCTTAAACTAACTTGTGTTTAAATTGTTCTTCTTTTAACCTTCCTTCCTAACCCTTTTCCCCCAACAGTCTGTCTTTTCTTTTGAACAGTTTATATCCGATTCACAGTGTCTACTGTAAATTTTGGATCGTATTTGTTCAGCTTCTCACATTAGCGAGACAATATGATGTTTAAACTTACGAGTCTGGTTTATTTCATTTATGAGTGTGGTCCCGAGTTGCATCATTTACTAGAAAAGCATTCAGGTTATCCTTTATGGATCACCATGAAACACATACTTTTAGTCTCTTCCTCAGTAGATAGGCATTTGAGTGGTGTCCAAGATTCCAAAATTGTGCTGCTACACACATGAGTGCGCATATATTGTTATGGTGTGATATTTTTTAATTCTTCTGGGAAGATACCCAGAAGGGGAGTAGCTGAGGTGTAAGCTTAACTTTTTAAGGATTCTCTATACTGTTTTTCACAGTGGTTGTACCACTCTACATTCGCAGCATCAGTGGGGAGGGGTTCATTTTTCCACACAAGCACTTGTTGAGGGTTGATTTTTGGATGATAGCCATTTTTCTACAGTGAGATAGAATGCCAGCGTTGTTTTAATTTGCATTTCTTGAATGGTCATTGATGTTGAAAGCTTTTTCATCTGTTTGCCGTCTGTAAGTTTTCATCTGAAAAGTGTGTATTCACCTCAGATGCTCATTTTTTGATTAGGTCTTTGAATTTGGAGGTCTGATTTTATTCAGATTTTTACATGTTATGTATACGTCCTTTCTCTAAGCAACTATTGGTAATAATATTTTTCCATTCTGTGGGTTATCTTTTCATTGCGTTGGTGATTTTTTTGTTATTGTTATCAAAGAAAACTATTAAATAAAGTGAAATTCCATTTATTGATTCTTTGTAATAGTTCTCTTGCAACCTGGTTTTTATTTATGAAGTTCCTACCTACCCCTATGTCTTTGAGAATTCCACTTATTTTCTCTTACAGTAAATTTAGTATTTCTATCTAATACTTACTTTATTTATTTTTTCTTTTTTTAAACATGTATTTGGTTGTTTCAGGGTCTCACTCTGAAGCGCGGACTCGTGGTGATCCTCCTGCTCTCGATTTCCCCAGCGCTGGGATTGCAGGCATGTGCCACAACACTTGGACTCTGGCCAGCTCAGCCCACCCCAAGGACAGGGCTGACATGGCAGGTGGTCCCTGGGATTGGCTTGCAGTCCCTGCGCTTGCCTAAGCTTGCTTAAGCAGGAACTTTATTCTGCTGAGCTATCTCACAAGCCCCACTATCTTAATATTTAGATCTTTGATTCATTTTGCATTTTATTCAGTGCATGGTGATAGACATGGGTCTACATTTAGGCTTTGGCATATGGAAAGTCCATTGATTCAGCACCATTTATTAAAGAGTTTATCTTTTTTTCCAGTGAATATTGGGTCAAAGATAAGGTGGCTGAGTGTGTTTGGCCTTGTGTCTGCATCTTCTATTCTGTTCCACTGATCCTCACACTTATTTTTTTTTCTAATATCATCCTGGTTTAATTATAGTAGCTTTGTAGAAAATTTTCAGCTTTGGTTTTGTGATGCCCCCAGGCTTGCCTTTTTTTGTCCAGAATTGTCTTTGCTACTCTGGGTGTTTTCTTTTCTAGTTCCCAGTGAAATTTAGGAATGTTTTCTCTACATCTGTGAGGTATGCTAATGGTATTTTGATTGGAATTGCACTGAACCTGTATAGAATTTTAGGGATTAGTGCCATTGTCATTATGTTGGTTTTGACTATGCAAGAAAAAGTGATATCTTTTAAGTTTTTGAAACTTGTTATGGTATTGTAATTTTCACTGTGCAGATCTTTCACATCCTTTTTAAGATTGATCCTATGTATTTCATTTTTTAGATACTATTGTGAAAGGTGTGCTTTCTCTAACTTTTCTCACTTTGAGTTTGTTGCTTTTGTATAGAAGTGCTACAGATTTCTGAGCATTTTGTATACCACTACAATGCTCAATTAGAGTATCAAATCTACAAGATTTTGGTGGAATTTTAGGATCTTCTATATGGAGTATCCTGTCATCTGCAAAGAGTGATAATTTCACCTCTTCCACTCTTATATTTATTCCCTTTATTTCTTTCTCTTGTCTAATTGTTCTGGCTAATGTTTCCAGAACTACATTGTAGTGGTGATAATAGACAGCCTTGTCTTATTACTGATTATAGAATTAGAGCTATCAAGTTTGAGTCTTTTAACATGATGTTAGCTATTAGTTTGTCATAGATGGTTTTATAAGGATGAGGTAAAATCTATCTGTTCCAATTTTCTGTAGAGTTTTTTAAAATCATAAATGGGTGTTAGATATTGTCAAATGTTTTTTTCTGCATCTATTTAAATGGTCATGTGATTTTTATCTTTTCTTTGGTTAATATGGTGTATTACATTTATTGATTTGCATATGATCAGTGATCCCTGAATTCCTGGAATGAATCCTGCTTGGTCAAGTTGTGTCACCTTCTTTTCTTCTTATTTTTGTCTTCAATATTTGAGATTTTATTGGTTGCACTGAGGATCAGTACACAATTCACTTTGTACACAATTCTTAACACATATACCAAAAAAGCCATGTATTGTTTTTCAGTTATTCCAGTGACTTTTCCAGCTTCAAACTTAGAAGAAAATTTTCTTTTTTTTTCCATCAATCATATCATTTACATTGGAATGCGAATTATATGACCACAGGACAGCATAGAATGTCAATGTTATACTAGTTACACTGTATTAAAAATATATACAATGTGTGCCATCTTGTCCTCATCCTTAGAAATGGCCTCCAGATGTGTGCTTGGAAACAAATCTATCAATATATCACTACCACTTAAAGAAATTATTACAAAATTGTTGAACTTTACATAACTTTTAGGCCCTTAAACTTACCTGTACTTTACTTGTCTCTTTTTATTTTGTCCCATAATTTTATTGATAAACAAATTGCAATGAGACACTTTCAAATCAAAGTGGTAGGACAGTTTCAATAATTAACACATTGCATACCTTCTTCCTAGTGGTTAATTGCTGTACAAGATGTGGACTTGATATCCTAACACCATTAGAACAAATCACTCTATTCATTAAGAGAATGTAACTATATATCTATCCTAACCACTTTGAATACGCAGATACAAAATGGACATTCATCTGTGTCCCCTTTTTTGGTTAAGTTCCATTATTTGAATATTATGGGTGTGTAAACTCAGCAAAATATTCTAAAAGAGTTCAGTAGCCCATAATAGTATTCGGTCTTCTGCTTGACTGGAAATGTCACAAATTGTTGACCTGAGTTCCCTACAGCTCAACATAACAGCATGGCTTTACTTCTTATATTTCATTTTTATACTTTTCTGCGGGATGGTTAAGACCAAGGTAAAGCAGGACCTATGCAACAAGAGTTGTACTTTTGGGTCTGATAAGGTCAGTGAAATCCCCTTAGGATTTATCCTGAGATCCTGTACCTCAGATTGTAGAACCTTTGTCAGTGTCAGCCATGTGGATGAGTCATGGCCATTGCTTGGCCAATGTGCTCTCTGTGAAAGATTGGGAGAATGATTTCTCTCCATGTGACTCTCCTTAGGCACACTCTACATCATCGATCAGTTTCCTCTTTGGCCCTATAATCTCCTTGATCAGAAAATTTGGGAAATTACTGAGTTACATGACTTTAGAGTACAAGTTCTCATATGTCCTGAGTTGTAATTGACCTTGGAAGGCTAGGGCCAAAATGATGGCTTTCCTTGCAGCCCTCCTTTTTCTTTAATTTTGGTCTGCAAACTTAGGTTGTTAACCATCCAGAAGACAAGCTTATTGTTATTACCATACAACCTAGGCTGTTAAGCTTAACCTCACTATCTGTCTGCATGTCAAACATCTTAGGCATAATATACAACAATTATTTTTCATCGAGTATTGATATGTTGAACTTTAAGTCCCTACAGAATATAATAAAAAACATTTAAAAATTAGAATATACTTTAAAAATACACATAAAGAATTATGTACTTCTTATGTTTACACATAAGTCCAAAAATCTCACCACATAAAACCTTGAAGCAGGACAGTCCCACAATGTTCCTTTTCCTGTCTCTTGCTTTCATTCACCGCCCCCTACTTTTTAAACAACCATCTACTTGAGAGACATCATAGCAGCAAATGGCATGTCATGACAAGCAGCCCAAATTCAGAAGACCAGAATGACAGGTACTCCAAGCATGAAACTACTATTACAAATTACCTTCTGCAGTACAGTAGCGTGGTTCACAGGTATCAGTATATATAGTTAGTCAGAGTGAGAATTTTTCCAAAAAACTACTAGATTCAAAAATCTTCTGAAGATTCTCAGGATCAGTGCCTTGCCCATCTTCTACATATAACTGTATGGCTTCACTTATTTATGTTTCCTAGCTCTTCTCCTTTCCCTCTCTTGATTAGTTAGTCCTTGAGATCCTACTTTTCCTTTTACTTGTATTATACCTTTCTGTTTGTATTTCTTCTTTTGAGTTCTTATACTAGGGAAACTATATGATATTTACACATGTGTGTATTGTTTATTTCACTTATGAGTATATGTTCAAGTGGCACCCACTTCAATATAAAGGCTTTGAGTTTATATCATTCTTAATAGCTGAGTAATACTCCATTGTGTAAAAGTACCACATCTTTTTCATCCATTCCTCAGGTGATGGGCATCTTGGTTGTTTCCAAGATTTGGCTATTGCAAATTGGGCTGCTATAAACATAGGCACACATATATCACTAGGATATCATGTTTTCAGATATTCTGCAAAAATTCCCAGTAGAGGAATAGCTGGATTAAATGGTATTTCCAGTCCAACTTTTCTAAGGAGTCTCCATATTGATTTCCATAATGGTTGCACCAGTCTACATTCCCACCAGCAGTGGAGAAGGGTTCCTTTTTCCCCACAGCCTCTCCAACATTTGTTGTTGGGTGATTTCGTTATTATAGTCATTCTTTCTGGGGTGAGATAATATCTCAATGTTGTTTTAACTTGCATTTCTTGGATGGCTAGTGATATGGAGCATTTTTTCATATATTTATTTGCTTCTTTAATTTCTTCCTCTGAGAAGCTCGTGTTCATCTCGGATGCCCATTTCTGGATTGGGTCTTTAAATTTTGGGGCCCTAGTTTTTTTGTTCTTTATAAATTCTAGAGAGCAGACCTTTGTCTGAATACTTATTTGTCATTATTTTTTCCTAATTTGTGGGTTGTCTTTTCACTTTGTTGGTAGTTTCTTTTTTTTTTTTTAAATAAAGTTTAAAAAACTCAGTAACAGCAGGTCCCAGTTGTTAATTCTTTCAACTGTTTCCCCTGTGATTTGATTTCTGCTCATGAACACTTTGCCTACAATTATGTCTTCAAGTGTTCCTCCCACTTTCTCTTCCACGAGATGAAATGTGTCTGCTTTAGTGTTTAGATCTTTAATCCATTTTGACTTTAGTTTAGTGCATGGTGATAGACCTGGGTGAAGTTGAGTTTTTGGCATGTAGAGAGCCAGTTCTTCAAGCACCATTTGTTAAAGAGGCTATCTTTCTTCCAGTGAGCATGTTTGGCCCCTTTCTCAAAGATAAGGTGGCTGAGTGTGTTTGTAGCGTCTTCAGCACCTTCTACTGTATTCCATTGATCCTCAGGTCTGTTTTGTTGCCAGTACCATGCTGATTTTATCACAGTAGCATTGTAGTATAATTTCAAGTCAGGAATTGTAATGCCTCCTGCCTTGTTTTTATTCCCCAGATTTGCCTTTTTTATTCTAGGTCTTTTCTGGTTCCAGAGAAATTTTAGGAATGATTTCTCTATGTCTGTGAGATATGTCGGTGGTAGTCTGATAGGGATTGCATTAAATCTGTGCAGTAATTTTGGGAGTATGGCCATCTTCACAATGTTGGTTCTTCCTATCCAGGAGCATGGAATATCTTTCCATTTTCTGAAATCCTCTACGATCTCTTTTTTCAGAGTACTGTAATTTTCCTTGAAAAGATCATTGACTTCTTAGTTAGATTAATTCCAAGGTGTTTCATTTTTCTCGGTGCTATTGTAAAGGGTATTGTCTCTATAATTTCCTTCTCAGTGTGTTTGTTGTCTGTATAGAGGAATGCTATAGACTTTTGGGTATTGACTTTATAACCTGCTATGCTACTGAATTTCTGTATTAATTCTAGTGGCTTTTTGGTGGAATTTTTTGGTTATTCCAAGTAAAGTATTATATCATCTGCAAATAAAGATAATTTAACTTCTTTGCCTAGTCTTATTCCTTTTATTTCTTTCTCTTGTCTAATGGCTGTAGCTAATGATTCCAGAACTATATTGAATAGGAGTGGCAATAGAGGACATCCTTGTTGTGTACGAGATCTAAGAGTAAAAGATTTCAGTTTTTCCCCACTTAGGATTATTTTAGCTGTTAGGTTTTCTTAAATGGCTTTTACCAGATTGAAGTACAGGCCATCTATTCCAATTTTCTGTGGACTTTGAACATGAATGAGTGTTGGACTTTGTCAAAAGCCTTTTCTGCATCAATGGAGATGATCATGTGGTTTTTAGCTTTCGCTCTATTGATATAGTGTATTACGTTTATAGATATTTGAATATTGCACCATCCTTGCATCCCTGGGATGAATCCTACCTGGTCATGGTGTATGACCTTGTTGATGATTTGCTATATTCTATTTGCTAGTATTTTAGTGAGGATTTTGGCATCTCTGTTCATGAAGGAGATCGGCCTGTAGTTCTCTTTCTTAGTTGCACCTTTGCCTGCTTTTGGGATCAGTATAATACTTGCCTCCAGGAATGATTTTTAGGATGATTGCTTCCTTTTTACTTTCATTGAAGAATTTGAGGAGTATGGGAATACATCTTCTGTAAATGTCTTGTAGAAGTCAGCTGCGAATCCATCCGGACCTGGACTTTTCTTTGTCGGTAGGTTTTTAATTACATCTCATATTTCACTGACTGTTATTGGGCTATTGAGAGTGGTTATATCTTGTCAATTGAGTTGTGGTAATTCATACCTTTCTAGGAATCTGTCCATTTCTTCTGTGTCTTCTATTCGATGAGAGTAAAGATTCTCAAAGTAGCTATTGATAATCTTCTGAATTTCCACTGTGTCTGTGGTAAGTACACCCTTTTCATTCCTTATTGCTTGTATTTGAATTTTTTCTTTCCTCTTTTTGTTGAATTTAGCTAGGGGCTTATCGATTTCATTTAATCTTTCAAGGAACCAGCTTTTTGCTTTTTTAATTCTTTGAATTGTTTTCTTTGTCTCAATTGAATTAATTTCTGCTTTAATCTTTATGATTTCTTCCCATCTTTGAGCTCTGGGTTTGGTTTGCTCTTCGTTTTTTAGTTGTTGACAGTGCAACATTAGAGTATTTATTTGTTCTCGTTTTGTTTTCACAATGTGTGAGTTCACAGCTATGAATTTCCCTCTGAGAACTGCTTTCCTCGTATCCCATAAATTCTGATAAATCGTGCTTGAATTTTCAATGAATTGTAGATATTGTTGAATTTCTTGTGTAATTTCCTCTCTGACCCATTGGTTGCTGAGTAGGGTGTAGTTTAATTTCCATGTATTTAAGGTTTGTTTCTGGTTTTTTTTTTCATTAATTTCCACTTTCATTGCACTGTGGTCAGATAATGTGCATACATATACTTAAGCATGACCTATGGAAAAGTATGTGGTCTATTTTAGAAAATGACCCATGTGCAGCTGAGAAAAGTGTGTATTCAGCTGTGTTTGGGTGGAACACTCTGTATATGTCCACCAAGTCCACTTGTTTCAACCTCTGGTTCAGTTCTATTATTTCTTTGCTAAGTTTTTGTCTGGTTGACCTACTTTTGGAGATAAGGGTGTGTTAAAGTCTCCTGTTAAAATTGTGGTATTCGATATTAGATTTTTCATGTCCATTAAGATTTGCTTTATATAGTTGGGTGCTCCCGTGTTTAGTGCATACATATTTATGAGTGTTACCTCTTCCTCTTGAATTTTCCCCCAACCAGTGGATAGTGGCCTTCTTTATTTCGCTTAATCATTGTTGATTTGAAGTTGAGACTGTCTGAGAATAGAATTGCTACCCCTACTTTTTTCTGAGGTGCTGGGGCATGTAGTATTGTATTCCATCCTTTAACTTTCAGCCTATGAATATCTTTATGAGTTAAATGTGTTTCTTGTATGCAGCATATTTTTGGATTTTGTTTCCTAGTCCACTGTGCCAGGCTATTTCCCTTAATTGGTGAATTGAGTCCATTTACATGGATGGTTAGAATTGAGATGTATTGACTTATGGTTGCCATGTTATTTACCTGTTGTCGTTTACTCCTTTTTCTCCTGTGTTTAACTGCTTGCCCTATTTAGTTGTTTGCTTCTGATCTCATTTGTGGTGTTCTGATCATTTTATTCCCTCTCTAGAACATCTTTCAGTACCTTGTGTATGGTTGGCTTTGTCATCACGAAATTCTTTAGCTGTTCTTTGTCATGAAAGTATTTTACTTCTCCATCAAGCTTGAAAGAGAGTTTTGCAGGGTATAGTAGTCTGGGCTGGAATTTGTTTTCATAGAGGACCTGAAGTACTGTGCTCCATGCTCTTCTTGCCTTCATGGTTTGTGAAGTGAAGTCGGCCATAATTCTGATGAGTTTTCCTTTGAATGTGATCTGCTTCTTTTCTCTAGCGCCTTCAGTATATTATTCTGTGCTGAATTTCTGAGATCTTTACTGTTATATGTTTCGATGTGTTTTTCATTGGGTTGAGGTTACTTGACGTTCTGTATGCTTCAGTTACCTGAATGTCAGATTGTTTCCTCATATTTGGGAAATTTTCTGCTATTACTTCTGCCCATACTTTATAAATGTCATTTGTATTGACTCCTTTCTCATTGATGCCTATTAGACTCACATTGTTCATCTTTGCATCATCTTAGAGGTAATGGATTATTCTTTCCTGCATCCTCGTTGTTTTTAAGAGATCCCTTCTTACCTTTTCACTAGCTGCATCAGCATCTTCATGATCTGAAACTCAGTCTTCACTTTCACTTAAACAGCTTTGCAAGCTTGTGATTGAGATTTTATTTTCCTCTATATCTCTTTGACTCTGCTTCACTTAATCTATTTCTTTCCTGTATTGCTTATTGAAAGAATCTGTCATTTTTCTAATCTCCTGCATTTTTTAATCAATATCTTCTTTAGAAGCACTTATAAATGCTTTTACTGCATTTTTTTTTCAGATTGGGTTTCCTCCCTATGTTTCTGCAGTTGATTCTTTACTTCAGATGCTATGAGTTCTGACAATTCTTTTTTTATTTCAGAAAAGAATTGCACTCTGAGCTCCTCTATAACTTTCTGCTGTTGCTTATTTACTATCGACCCTATTAATTCATGCATTTGATCCGAGCTAGTGTCCTCTGCATTCATTCTGGGTGGGCATTGGGTTTCCTCCATATGTTTCTGCATTTGATTCTTTATTGCAGATGTTATTAATTCAGGGATTTCCTTTTTTATTTCCAATCTGAGTTCCTCTATACCTTTCTGCAGCTGTTTCTTTATCTCAGAAGCCGTTGATTCATTGCTTTCAGCTGTGTGATTCCCAGTTTGTTCTGTGTTAGTCCCCTGCACTTGTTACAGGTGGACTTGGATTCTGAGATTGCATTTTGTTCCTTCTCATCATTTTGTGTAGCACTGTCTTCTAAATTTTATTGTATCTCTTCATTGTAGTTTTAACCTTAGCCCATAGTGAAGTTCAGGTGCAGCTCTACAAAGTTTGGATTTATCCAGCTGTGCCTGGCTTGGGTCTGGCTGCTGTGCTCAGTTCCTTCCTGCTGCTGCCCTTGAGGGTGAACCTGTTGTGCCCCTTTGGTAATATTTTCTGCTCCTGGACTAGCTGGGTGGTTCTATCCTCTACACTCTCTGCAGGGATTTCAGCTGCAGGATTTCACCCCAGGCCTGTATGCCAGGCCTGAGCTGAGCCTGGAGGGGACAAGGTAGAGTAGGGGGGAGAGGCAGCTCTCCCACACACTCACTAGGCCTGGGATAGGACTGTGTCTGGGGATTCTAGGAACGGGGCAGAAATTCCTACTTGGTGGGTGGGGTTGTAGAGGTTTTGCGGAGTGGTGGGGCGTGTCCCAAGGGGCTGGAAGAGGGTCTCATCCATGCTGTGCCTGGGCTGGGACCAGTAATAGGTCCTGCTGGTGCAGGATAGCTGGAAACTCTCCCACACACTCACTGCACCTGGGCTAGGACTGGGTCTGGGGGTTCCTGGAACATGGCAGATATTCCTACTCGGTGGGTGGATTGGGGGAGGTGCTGCGGAGTGGTGGGGGCATCCCAAGGGGGTGGAAGAGGGTCTCACCCATACTTCACCTGGGCTGGGACCAGTAGTATGCCCTGCCATCGCAGGGTAGCGGGAAGCTCTCCCACACACTCACCAGGCCTGGGCTATGACTGGTTCTGGGGGTTCCCAGAACGTGTCAGAAATTCCTGCTCGTGGTGTGGGGTAGGGGAGGTGCTGCAGAGTGGTGGGGGGCATCCCAAGGGGCTGTATCACCTTCTTGATAATTTGTTGTCTTCCCATATCTTACTGAGAATTTTTTCTTCTATGTTCATTAAGGAGATTGGCCTGTAGCTTTGTTTTATGGTTGGATTCTTCTGTAGTTTTGGAATGAGGGAAATACTTGCTTCCAGAATTTGTTTTGAGAGTAATGGTTCCCTTTCCATGTCCTAAAGATTTTCAGCATTAGCAGCATTAGCTCTTCTCTAAATTTCTTGTATAATTCAACAGTAGATGTGTCAGGACCTGGGACTTTCTTTGTTGGTAAATTTTTAATTACATTTTCAATTTCATTGACTAATTATTGGGTTACTTATAATTTTTATATCTTCATGATTTAGTTTTGGCAATCCTCTTGTATTTAGTAATATTTCCATTTCTTCTGTGTTTTCCATCTTATGAGAATATAGATGCTCATAGCATGTGTTGATGACATCCAGGATTTCTGTGAGATCCACAGTGACTTCCCCCTTTTAATTCCTAACTGCTTGAATTTACATTTTGTCTTTCATCTTTTCAATGATGTTGGCTAAGATTTATCAATTTTACTTTTTCCCTGACAGAAATAAACTTCTGATCTAGTGATTCTTTGTATTGTTTTCTTAGTCTCTATCACATTAATTTTTGTTCTTATCTCTATAATTTCCTCCCTTTCACAAGCTTTGAGTTTGATTTCTTCTTTTTCTACAAGTCTGAGGTTCAACATTTGGTTGTTTATTTGAGCTCACTCTGTTTTCCTGATGTGTGAATTCATTGCTATGAATTTCCCTCATGGAACTGTTTCGTTGCTTTTGATAATTTTGGATATGTTTTATCTACTGTATCACTTAATTTTATATACTGTTTAAGTTCATCTTTACTTTTTCTGTTACCCGTTGGATGTTTCAAAGGGTATTGTTTCATTTCCATGTGTGTATGTAGCTTTTCTTCTGCCCTGATTTCCATTGCACTGCATCAGATAGCACGCATGGGTGGATTTATTTCCTCTGTATTTGTTTAACCATGTTTTTGGCCTAAGATATGGTCTAGTTTGGAGAACATTGCTTGTGCAGCTGAGAAAAATGTGTATTCTGATACTTTGGGGCAGGACATTCTATAGACCTCTACCAATGCCGTATGTTCATAGGCTTGCTTGAATTCTGATATTTCTTTGTTGATTTCCGGTCGAGTTGATCTGCTTGTGAGAGTGAGGTATGACAGTCCTCACTGCAATTGAGTTAGTGGTTATTTGGTTTTTCATATCTGTTATTTTTATGTAGTTAGATGAATGCATTTGGTGCCTAAATATTTTTATTATTATCTGATTTTAGAGATTTTTCCTAACAAAAATATAGTTACATTCTCTATCTCATTTGATCAGTCTTATCCTACAGTTAGAATTGTCTGAAAATAAAAGAGCTACCCCTGATTTTGAGGGGTTCCTGTGGCATGGAGAACTGTTTTCCAGGCTTTGAATTTTATTCAATGAATTTCTTTTGTGGTTAAATATTTTTCTTGAATGTAACGTATTGTTGAATCTTGACTCTTGATGCAGTTGTCAGTCTGTTTATTTTATTGGTGAGTTAGCTTTGATGATTGTAACTGTTATGTTTGGCTTGTTTTGTTCATGTTATTTTCCTGTTGTTTTTTCCCTGTCTTTCTCGTATGTTTAATTGCTTGCTCTGACTTCTACTGGTGTTCATGTGTACATAGTTTGCATTATTGCATATATTTTATCTTATTTTAAACAATAAAAGTGAAATAGAAACAAAGACAAAAACAGAGTGACAAGTGACATTAAAAGTGGTACAGAGTCTCAAAACAAGAACAAAAATTTAATAATGCTTGGTATATTACATATTTTCATCATAAGACCTGTTGTTCAGATTAATAGATATAGGTATGCAAAATTTGTCAAATAATTTAACATTAATGCTTACTTTCAATAAACTTTCTAATATATTCTTCAGAGCATTCTGTAGAGTAGATTTGGTAGTCATAAATTTCTTTTTTGTCATGGGAGTATCTTATTTCCACACCAATTTCAAAAGGTAGATTTGCAGAATATATCAGATCTGTATGAAGACTGTTTTCCTTTGCGGCTTGAAATACTTCACTCCAAGCTTTCCTTGATTTCGTGGTTTGTCTTGAGAAGTCTGCTGTAATTAAGATGGACTTTCCTTTATAGGTGATAAATCTCTCTCTCTCTCTCTCTCTCTCTCTCTCTCTCTCTCTCTCTCTCTGCTTTTAATATTATGTTCTTATACTGTAGTTTTAGAAACTTGATCATTATATGACTTGGTGAAAATTTATTTTGGTTATGGATGTTTGGAATTCTACATGCTTCATTAATTGTATGTCAAAGTCTTTATCCTTATTTGGGAAATTTTTGCATTATTTCCAAGAAGTTTTTCAAAGGCTTTTTTGCTAGCTCCTACCTTCTTGATTTCAGTCAAACTTATGTTCCCTGCCAGCCCTGCACCCAGGGAATGCTGAGAAGGCAATTGAGACTGGGCGTGGTGGTGTGTGTGCCTGTAATCCCAGCTCTTGGGAGGCTGTAAACAGGTGGGTCACTACAAGTCCCTAAAAGTTAAACTAAGATAAAAACTTACGATTTTGTTCTTTGATTCTTTCTGTGGTTGTTGGATTGACTTTTCATGGTCTCTTAATATTTTAACAAATCTTTCTTTTCCTGGTTACTAGTCATATTCCTGTCTTCTAGATCTGCTATTCTATTCTCATCTTCTTTCAGTCTGTTGCAGATATTTTCGGTGGGCTTTTTAATCTCCTGCATTTCTGTTTGAATCTCTGTTGGTGACTACATTCCTGTCTATTTATCATTTCCATTGTTTTGCTGAGCTTCTCTATTTGTTTATATGTCTGCTTTAATATCTTTAATTTTGATTGTCATTTTGTTTTGCACCTTAAAGATTATTTTTTTTTCTATAGATTCTTTCTTCCTTTTTTTCTTTTCTGCTGCCATCATTTCAGAGTCCAATTTGTGGGCTTTGAGTGGGCTGGGTGTTTGGGAATGTATTTTGCTTCTTCATTTTGTCATTTTCTACTGCATTTTGGTTTCTATGTTGATGCTTATAGATTTTTTTTTTTATGCTAGGCAGCGTTATCACTGATGTTGGGGTTTCCTAGCAGATGTCTGCTCCTCCAATGTCTTCTAATATAAGTGGTTCTTGATCTTCATGTCTTTCCCAAGAGCCTCACTTTCCAATGTATTAAGACTGAGGAGTTGCTATCTATTTGACTCAGGCCCTATTTGTTTATTAATTATAGGATGTAGTTATGACCCCTTACAATCAGTGTTGTCATACAGCGGGGAAAACCTGGTTACAGCCTGTATGACATCCTGGTTAAAATAGTTGTTAATAACAATAAACTCAAGTACAGCCTGGCTAGTGACAAACTGTTGTAACTTTTAGCTTGATATCTCCTGGCACAGGAAGAGTATGTATATATGTATGTATGTATGTATGTATGTATGTATCTATCTATCTATCTATCTATCTATCTATCTATCTATCTATAGTCTAACACATTCCAATAATTTGTATGCAATGACTTACTACTAAAAAGAGTGATTTTACCCTGCTGGAGGATTTAAGAGGATTGGTTTAAGATGGAGGGATTAATAGGTTAGACAGAAGGGAATGATTAGTGGAGTAGAGCTAGCAGTTTTGAAAGGAACCAGAAAGAAAAGACACAATGTTTACTCTCATGAAACTATCATAAAGTTGGGGCTATTGATGATGAAAGAGATGAAGAGCAAGAGTAGAATAAAAAAGAAAAGTTAGTGATTGAAATCATGAACAAAAGAAAAAAATGGAACAAAAGAAAAAGGAAAAGAAAAAAAGGAGTACACAAAAGTACTTACACAGCAAAGTAACAACATGCAGAAAGAAAAATTAATCAGAATAGAGTGTAAATCAGAAAAAAAAGGAAAATTAAACAACCAAAAAGGAAACAAACAGCAAAAGCAAGCAAATAAAAAAAATGAAGAACAAAAACAAACAAATACTAATCCAGCTGAATACCTAAAGGAAGACCAATCAGACAGAGAAAAGTGAAATTCCTCTAGTGGCTTCGCTCTGTGGTATGTCCAAGTGAGATCATAGAAATATACACTCTGGCCAAGGCTACAGGTGGATCTTCTCTGGGTTGGGGTCTGAGTTTTGTCTTTGGATTTGGGCTATAGCATTAGTTTTCTGTGGTGGGAGTTCTCTCCAGTCATTTAGAAAAATTAAAGAAAAACAGTAACAACATCAAAAAACAATAGAAAGGAAAAGAAGGGGGTGCCCTACATGCTGGCTTCTACGTGTTTCTGTCTCCCAGGCACAACACTGGTTTCTACTACCTATTGGTTCATATTACTGTTGCCTGAGACATTTCCCTGCCTCTCGTCCTGCTTGTCCACCCTTTGTGCTTTAACCAGCGTCCTACTGTGTTGCCAGAGATCTCAAGGCTCTGAGTCCCACCAATGGAGTGAGAGAAGGCAGAGTTGAATGCATTCTTCGCAACAGCCCTGCCACCCTGGGCCAATCAATGCTTTTTTACTGATATGAAATTTATGACCTAAGTTTGATATTATGCTTAAGCTAAATGAAAAACAGGTGAGTACTTAGAAAAAAATAGACCATCAAATTAGAATTTTATTTTTAGCAATCAACTTGATATTTAAATATTCATTTTTTGAACTCTTTGGCAACATAAGATATTATCAGTTTATCTTTGAAGGTGTATTTTGTATTTTAACAAACTATAATTCACAAATACAAATTGAACCTGCCTAAGGTATACAATGTGGTCATTTGATATCTATATTGAGTGCTACAATCAAGTGAGTCACTTCACAGTTATCAGTTTTTGCACATACGTGAATATATGCAGTATGGATACTTAAAATCTACTCTCTGGGCAAATTTCAAGTATGTAGTTTTCCATTTGCTACAGTTACAATATGAGACTTCAGATTCATAGAAATTTTTAATCTAGTATGTAAAATTTGTAATCCTTAATGTTTTCCCTCCCCAGCCCTTGAGTACAACCATTCTGCTTTGTTTCTAGTTTAATATTTTACATACTGTGCAGTAGAGAAATGTACAGCTTGTCTTTTGTGCTTGGATCATTTCGCTTTGCTTGCAGTCTTCTGGTTTCGTCTATGTTTCATCAATGGCCATATTTCTTCCCTATGATAGGTGGTATAAACACTATATTTTCTTTTTAAAATTTTGGAGAAAAGGTCTCACTATGAAGTTCAGACTGGCCCCAGACTCACTATACAATCCTGGCTGATACTTAGATAGATAGATAGATAGATAGATAGATAGATAGATGATAGATAGATAGATAGATAGATAGATAGATGATAGATAGATGATAGATAGATAGATAGATAGATAGATAGATAGATAGATGATAGATAGATAGATAGATAGATAGATAGTAGATAGATAGATAGATGACAGATCTATCAAATAGTTTGCAACATATTGAGAACAGGTTGCAGTTCCTTTTCCAGTTCAAGTAACTCTTTACTGACTTGAGTGTCACCTTGGATGCACAGAACTCTTTAAATTTGTTTTAATCCATTTATCTAATTTGCCTTTGTTGCCTTATCATTTGGTGTCCATATGCAGGTTATTTCCAAGGCTAATGTCTAAGAGTCTTGTTGTATGTTTTCTTGTAGAATGGGTATGGTTTATATCTTATACTTTAGACTTAAACCAATTTTGAGTCGATTTTTGTGTATAATGTGCTCAATATCAATCTTTTTGCATAAAATGATACTAAAATTCACAAAGATTTTTTACTGAAGAGACTCATTTTCCCTCCTATTATTATATTCTTAGATCTTTTTGTAAAGTTGACTTGACCCTGTATACATGAGCTTATCTCCAGGCCTTTTACACGGGTCCACAATTTTGTCAGTTGTGCACGGTTCTGATAACTTTAGCTCTATGGTGTAATTTGAATTTGTATGATACCTCCATGTTTACTTATCTTCCTTAAGATTATTTTGTCTATTGGGATATTCTGTGAATCTATACTAATTTTATTACTGATCTCTAATTGTTTCTGTAAAATGCTATTTGAATTTGAATATAGACTGCATTGAGCTATAGATACTCAGGAGCAGTATGGAAATTTTAATTATACTAATTATTTCAACCCAAAATTTACAGATATTTTTGATGCATTTGTGATTGTTTCATCATCGTCCTCATCTTATAATCCTTATTATATATTCTTACTATAAATCTTTAATCTTCCTTGGGAAATGTATTCCTAGGTATTTTTGACAATATTGCAAATAGGGTGGTTTCCTAATTTATTTAAAAGTTCTGCTCTGTTGATCAATTGTATGTTTTTGCTTTCATATCTTCAGGCAGATGCACGAGTGTACTAGACAGTTGCAGCTCCCTTCCAATGCAAGGACGACTGATATCTGATAGCTTCTAGATATTGCACCTGCCCAACCTATTGGCAATTTTAGCCTGAGGCCTTGCTTTTCCTGAACAACTGCCCAATAAGAACTGACAGTGAGTACTAGGATTAGGCAATTTCTGCCAATAAAGGAATCATGTCGCTAATCATCTTTATAATGCTTTTCCTGTGTTGGTGGTCATGATATTGTCAGATATGAATTTCAATTTGATTATTTTTGTTGTTGCATAATCCTACTTTCTCCCTACTAACCCATCTCAGGGGTCTTACAAGCACCACAATCTGTATGCTGTTCTGAGCTAATTCTGCTTCATTTCTTCCTATTTCCTACAGGTTTTCTTCCCAACAAACTTCTCCTATCTCTCCTCCTGTCACAGAACCAAACTCTTGGGAACCTAAGTAGCAGATCTTGGTAAGGGCTCAGGACCTGTTTTAAAGTGGACTTTGGGGGACTGACTCATGTCTCTGAAGGCAATAAGGATTGCAGAGCAAAAACATGCAGAATGCTCTCTGGCACAGAGTATTGACTCTCCTGCTAAATACGTCATAAATGGTAGCTGAAGAAAATGGTCATTTGGATGAAACTGCAATGTTCAGTACAAAGGTCAGGTACTTGAAATGTGTGGAACATGAACTTAAGCAAGGACATAACATTGGTTGTTTATTTCATTCCTCTATTACTATTTACAGAATAATATGGAAATCTTAGAATAGTAGATATGCAGCTCAAAACAAAGTATGGCAGCTTTATTTTATTTCTTTTTGCTATTTATTGTAAAGGCCTTATCACCTGTGGTGGAAGAGTAGTGCAGACGCAAGATAACCCAAGGCATTACGTGTAAGTTTACCAAACCTAATTGCAGGTCATTACTGAACTGAGGTAAGACTGTCATCAAAAGGTTGATCGTTGGTGGTCCTGACACAGAGAACAGGGCCATCCTCTCCTGGGAGACTGCAGCTCCTGAAGCACGCTGAGTCCACAGAGCCTGCAGATGTTACCCTCACACCTAAAAGAAGCCAGCACTCTTTTTTTGCAGCACATATTCAAGGGGTTAGCATGCTCCTCTGCCTGACCATCCATTGGATGATCAGGGTTAATTCACAGCTTAATCTAATTGATGATATGCCAGGACTAAGAAAGGAAGAGTTTTACATTAAAGCACCTGGGAAAATAAGGCAAAAATTTATCAAAAGGGCACAACATAATGGGCAAATGAATTTTGAATTTATTTATAATATTGTCACAAAATATAGAATTTAACATCCCGTCTTAGGAGATCCACAAATCACCCATGGGAGATATCTTGGAGAAGTGTAGAGAAAGCAAAACATCATGCTGAGGGAAGAAAGAAATGCCTGGATTGCTGAGACATTAGAAGAAGAGGTAAATAATTTTAGGGTCTGACAACCTTGAAATAGATACTATTTGAGTCCAAAAGACCAGAAAAAGATCCCATATCAAGGGAACACTCAGGGAACACACCATTATGGTTAGTGTTCTGCTGAAGGACACCAACATACTGCACATGTTCTAGCCAGGGGTGCCTTTTGGAGATCCCGACATAGACCTCAGCATCATGATAACAATGAGGATGTCGCAGGGCACTTTTAAAGGTCCAGACTGAGAGACTGCTCACGTTACCATGGAGAGTGGCAGGAGAAGCACTGTGCACAAGCTCAGGTGGACAAACACAATTTGAGAAGATGATAAACACAACAGCACATTTTTTTTCTGAACTCATTTTATTTTATTTTTTCTTCTTCTATAATTTTATTTATTTATTTTTTTCCATAATTTTATTGATAAACAAATGGCAATGAGACAGTTTCAAATCAAATTGGTAGGACAGTTTCAATAATTAACACATAGGTCCTGCTTTGCCTTGGTCTTAACCATCCAGCAGAAAAGTATAAAAATGAAATATAAGAAGTAAAGCCATGCTGTTATGTTGAGCTGTTGGGGACTCTGGTCAACAATTTCTGACATTGCCAGTGAAGCAGAAGACCCTATACTATTATGGGCTACTGGACTCTTTTAGAATATTTTGCTGAGTTAACACACCTATAATATTCAAATAACGGAACTTAACAAAAAAAGGGGTATACAGATGAATGTCCATTTTATATCTGTGTATTCAAAGTGGTTAGGATAGATATATAGTTACATTCTCGTAATGCATAGAGGGATTTGTTCTAATGGTGTTTGTAGATAGGATATCATGTCCGCATCTTGTACAGCAATTAACCACTGGGAGGGGTGTATGCACCAGCACATTTGAAAATGAAACATGTGAGTGAATAATACAAGCAAAGGAAAGTCGGAAGAATTGTGCTGCAGGCTAAGGGTAGCCACTCCGTTAACATTGACATCAGATACTCAGCTTGCAGAACTAAGTCTATTTTCATACCCACCCATTGAAGTACCTGTGACCCAAAGTGAAAAGGTATTTTAGGTCCATGGGAATTAGACAGGATGCGATTTACCCCCAAGTCCTTCATAAACCCCTTCAGGTGTTTCCTCATAGAACTAGTGGTTTCAGGCATGTCAAGATTTTGTTTTAATTAATTTTGTAATTTAAAAAAAAGTAAAAAATAGTACTAAAACAAAAAAATACAAGTGATACAAATATTCCCTTAACAAAATAATATGAATTTCACAGTATTTGTTGTATTACATTGCATTGTATTCAAATTAGTTATTCATATTACCAGACATAGACAGGAAAAATTGAAAGGAGAAATTTAAAAAGAAAGAAATGTATAAGAAATTAAGAAGAGAAAAAGGACAGAGAATTGAAAAACCAAACAAAATAAATTAAGCATTAACTGCTCCTTTCCATAGACCAGCAGAACAGTACAGTTATCCAAAACATTCTGTCTTATATGCAGATGTGTCTCCAGTATTTAGACACACCGGGCTGGGAAGACAGCTAGGCACTCTATGTGCCTGCTTGGCAAATGCAAGGATGCAGTTCGATCCTGGGTAACGTATGCCTTGCAGGCTCCAGCCCTGGGTGCACTGAGCTGGCCACCAAAACCAGGCATGGTGGTGCTGTCATACCAGCACTGGGGAGGCTGAGACAGGAGCATCACTATGAGTCAGAGCTGGGTAATGAGACCCTGTAGCAAATAAATAAAGAAAGAAATAGATAGATTTAGACACAGGGATAAACTCATCCCTCCAAATGGAAGTGCAAGTTTTTTCACGTCACACCAGAGTGAAACTGGCCATTACAGACGTGTGCAAGGTGGGTTTGTTAAGAGCGAGGTTGGTGACAACATTTTCAGCACACTGAGAACCTTCTTTAGATTTTGTCATTTTATCTTTTTAAGAGAATAGTAAGAAAGTAAGAAGGAAACATCAGAAATGATACAGAATTTCACTAAACAAAATGACAGAAATTCTACAATGGTTGTTATGTTGTTCAGTGTTTTGTCTTCAGATGAGTTGCTCAGATTCCCAGATAGAAGCCTACAAAACTGTTCAAAACACTTACAAAGAAGAAAACAAAAAAATCAA
>NW_004524719.1:773879-784699 GCF_000260255.1 Octodon degus
CATTTGAACAGTTCTTTTCTCTTTTACAGTATCTATCCTACCTTTCAAATTTTATTTATTTATTTCAGGTTTTTACACTAGGGTGACAATATGATGTTTATACATGTGAGTTTGGTTTATTTCACTTACGAGTATGCTCTCTCTCCAGTTACACCCATTTACCTACAGAATCCTTGAGTTTATGTTCTTTATAGCTGAGTAATACTCCATCGTGTAAAAATACCACATATTGTTATTCCACTCCTCAGTTGATGGGCATTTGGGTTGTTTCCAAGAAGTGGTCATGTTCTTAGCTGGCCACAGCCAATAAAGAACAACACAGCATCCACCACAGACTGGCAGTTTCCTTCCGGGTTATCTTTGTCTGATTGGCAGTTCTTCTCTGAAGCTCTTGTTGTTCTGCTGTGTTGCCCCCAAAGGCAATCTCCTTTCCTGCTGTTCAGTCCAGCTCACTTTGTGTTTGGGAATTCCTCACATCTTGGGCTGGCAGACCCTTCATCAATCATTCACAGTGTCTGTTAATAAAAATGTGTGTACTTTTTAACTCTGTTTCATCTTCTGATTCACAGAGAATCTAGAGCAGTCACAGGTTCCCCAGTCTGATAACTCAAAGGAAATATAGTACTTTTTTACCTGATACACTATTAAGTAATAATGTGTTCACTATCTTTTGAATTTGTGATACCTACAGATATATTATAAGCTCTCTCTGGTGAGCAGGGGCATTGAATGAATTTTCCTTCTCCATTTTATGTAAAATACATTCTTGAGTTCTTTAAAACACAAAACCTAAAAAAAACCTGCTACAACACAAAATAAAAAAGTAAATCATGGGTGTAATGGCCTTGAAACTGTAGCTTCAAATAAGGCTGATGTAGAAGGAATATAGTTTTGAGGTGAGACTTAAAGATTCTGAAATAAAAAGAAAGGAAAGTAGTGGGGATGCACGTCAGTGGTGAAGCATTTGTCTAGCATGTGAGAGACCCTGAGTGCAGTCTACAGCCCAAGCCAGGTAAGATGAAGGAAGAAAGCAAGGAAGGGTGGCAGAAGTGGAAAGGCAGGGAGGAGAGAAGGAGGTCAGAAAAAGAGAAATCTTTGCACAAGCCAGTCGTCATATACGACCTGAGGCATTAAAGCTCTTATTGCCCGTATTCATGATAGATTCCGATCTCCAGGGCGCAGGCAGCTTGTGTGCAACATGCATCACAAGGTACCACAAGAGTGAACAATGTAAAATCATTTTGGTGGCCAGAAGGACAAGAATGGGCCTGAAACAGCTACTCTGATGATAAAGTTTACTCATCCCAGACATCCACCTCAAGAAGTGACAATTAGTAACACTTCATCAAGACTTCACACTCCACTTTGAAATGAAATGAATTTATCTTGTTCCAAGCACATATTTTTTCCTCAAGAAAATAAATTTAAGCATGATGTTCTTAATAAAGGCATAAATGAAAATCAGTAACCATTTTTCTCTGAGAAGAACATACTTTTGTCTCTATTTCTTTATTTTATTTTTGTAACTGGGAAAAAAGTCAGCAATGAATTTTTGCACAAAAAATTGAATATGTCCAAATGAGGGAAAACAATGTTCTGTGAAGCAAATCAATGTAGGAAATACGTTCTTTCTGTATATCCTTATTGCTTTTCTGCTATGAGTTGAAGTTTTGAAATATGTGCTGAACAAAATCATAAAACACAGTTATGTGCAAAAGTAGTTCTATAGAATATCCTGGAAAGAAGTTTTGTTTGTTCTCAGAAGTGCAGAGTAGGAACATTTCTGTTGACAGCAGCCTATAAAACACTTCTATTTCTGTGTTCCTTATGATATGTATGATTTTAATATGATCGTTATTAAATATACAGAAAATCCTAGAAGTATTTTCACTTCCCATACATAAAAGTGAAGGACAATGTTTGGCATCATCAGGGACTTTCCTACTAAATTCTAGCAGAACTGATCGTAGTACAGAAGTGCATTAGAGGATTCGTCAAAGGAAGAAGGACAGCAGGACATTCAAAGAGTTTCAGTGAGATAAGAGGTGAGAGGTTTTGCACGAGAGGTCTGTTTATTGTCCACCTGGAAGTGATTTAACTTCCTGAAGTACTACTGTAGATCAAACCTAGAGAGGAAGACACACTCAGGACAGCCAGGCATCATAATACAACCAGGTGGCCCCATCGTTTTATTTGACTACTGTACCATCCAACACACTAACAATGCAAGTGAAAATTTGTTTTAGAAAATTATTGTTGTAACCTCATGAAAATATGAAAGCATCACGAAATAAAGTGTATGACAATTCTGCTAGAATTTTCTAAGATCACAGTGCTAAAGGAGAAGGAAAGCAAAATAAAAACAATAAAAATGCTTTAATTTTGAAATATCACTAAGAATAAAGTTCCAATTAGAATGTTTTAACCATTAAAATCATGTTTTAGAAAGAATCAGGTTGATCATAAATACCTTCGTTAAACTATACATAAACCTTTTCTATATTAGTAGGAAGAGGTGTTGGCAATAAAATAATTATCTAAACTTATAATTTATTAGTTTTGGATTGTTGTTGAGACATGGCTTCAAATATTCCAGTCCTGCACATTTGTAACATGAAGGTTAATGATGCTCTTTGAGCCAACCATTTTAGTGCATGCCTATAATCCCAGTATTGATGAGACTGAGAGAAAAGGTCTACACTTTCAAGCCCAGCCTGGGCAATTCATCCACTTAGTAATACTCTGTCTCAAAATTAAAAAAAAAAAACATTCAAAAGGATTGGACAGTAGTCCAGTATGAAATCCCTGGATTAAACACACACACACACACACACACACACACACACACACACACACACACACAGGCTATCTTTTATTTTTTCCTTAGGTGGAGACTTCCCAAGCAAATCAGATTTGTGTTATTATTGGTTTCTTCTTGGTAAGAATCTTCTTGGTTCAAAATTGTATTATCAATGAGCCCTTGAAGATAACAAGGCATATCATAGTACTTGCTGTGCTCTTGTTTTATTAGGAAATTTTATGTTTTTGTATAATACATTTTAAAAAGATTTTTGGTACTGCATTCAGTGGTATACTTAAGGAAAACGCCTGCCACTTTCTCTTCAGGTAGATAGGATGTGAAGAGTTCCTGAAATATTAGTCTGAGCTTGTTTTGGGTCTTTCTTTTGAGCTCACCCACAAGATAAGTGACTTTCCCTTTGGTGACATTTGTGAGTGAGCAAAGACAAGGTGAGAAAGGTCATAATGCCCCTCTCTGTGGGAAGCTTGTACTCGATGTATGCCCAGGTAGGGAGTGGATTAGCAGAAAGAAAAGATAAGTTATCGAGTTGCTTATGTAGAGTTTAGAAAGAACATATATCATAAAATGGAAGTTATATTAAATGGGACTGTGTATAAGACATCAATTGTACAGTAAGAAATAATAAAACAAAAGAAAAAAATTAGCAATCCTGGTCTGACAAATACCAAATGAGAGGCTAGACTGTTTAAAATGTATTGTTTGTGAAACAAAATAAAAGTAGCAGCAATAGGAAAAAAACTTAACTTGATATATCCTTAACCCTGGAGGTTTATAGGTTGATAAAAATTACACTTCCTTCCCTGTTATGCTCAAAACCAAGTGATAAGTCACTGAGGTCAGAATGTTGCAGGGAAATATGTCAACTGTTCCAAAGAGCAAGACAGGATTGGATCATCTAGATTAAAGAAGGCAGCTGTGATGGATTTCCTGTTATGTATATTCATCCAGAATTAACATACACAGCCAGTCTAGAAGAACAGGTGATATGCACAATTCTTATTCAGGGAAATACTGCCCCTCGTAACTATACCACATGAGTAAGAATAGTACAAAGCACTTTCTCTTCAGGTAGATGGGATGTGAAGAGTTCCTGAAATATTAGTCTGAGCTTGTTTTGGGTCTTTCTTTTGAGCTCACCCACAAGATAAGTGACTTTCCCTTTGGTGACATTTGTGAGTGAGCAAAGACAAGGTGAGAAAGGTCATAATGCCCCTCTCTGTGGGAAGCTTGTACTCGATGTATGCCCAGGTAGGGAGTGGACTAGCAGGCAGCCTGTGGTTCACGCAGGACACCACTACCGGGTAGGCCACTCAAAGGGAAGTGAAGGCTCTCAGAGGAGGTCTCTGTCTCTGGAGACAGAGAAACATCTGCTCCTTCCAAAAACAGGAGAAGGTAACGATATACATTCTCCTCAGAAGTAGAACTTTCTAATATCCTGTTACCACATGGGCAGGGCACAGGGTGTTTTGCCAAAAAGTTGCCTGTGAAGCAGAAAAATAACTGGTTTTGTTTAAATAATAGTTTGCTCTACTTAGGGTACACCAGAGAAAGTGAACCAATAGGACATCAATACCCATATCTACACCTGTGTCGGTATCTATAACTCTAGATAGATGATGGAAAGATAGATACAGGAGGGCAGATTGAACTGTATGTTTTAGTTTGAGAAAATCTATGGCTATAATTATTCAGGATTATGTTTTTTAAAAAGCACAAACACACACAGATATGCATACATACACACGTACACACACACACACACACACACACACACACACACACCGACAGACGCAGAGAGAAAGATGCTATAAAATGATGCAGGGAGGAGATAGGCTGCACGCCATGGACTGGGCCTGACCAGATTGCTCCCTGCTGGCCTTCACAAGGCTCCAGCCACACTGACAACCCCTTTTGGACATCCGGAGTCCACGACCGTGAAACCCTAAATTGAGGCTTTTCATCAAGGGCCACGCGACCTGATCCTCATGGCAGCAACCTAATTTCTGAAGCAGAAACAAGACAGTGAAATGGTACCTACAAAAAGAAATAATAACAGGATGGAGTTTTTGTTCACAAAATTTTGTAACCAAATATTTTCAAAATTCCTTTGCCCAAAAGGTTTTCCCATTGCTTCATTGTAATGACTTTAATTACCAAAGAGGTTCTGTATGAGGCTTTCATGTTTCATTATGTTCCTTGGGTATAATGATTTATTAATTGATTAAATAGATCATTTATAAAATGATCATTACTGTTTGATACATGACAGTTTATGCGTTTTACTTTTCTATGTACTCATTTTTAAGTTTCTCAGTTAATAAATAGCTGAACACCAATGAACTTCTATCCCAAGGCCATAGTAAAGCAAGAGTGGTTAAGCTCTCAGAAAATAGTGGAGCTCCCCGTTAAGTCTGCTGCATCAGATTTATAGAACCCTAAGTCAGCACTGCAGATCAAGGAGACTTTGCATCAATACATGCACTCCTGATAATCCTTGGCAATATTAGAAGACTAGATATTAATCCATGGGTGATAATGAACACCACTGACATTTCCTAACTTCTTCATAATTGACTCTAACAGGATGGAAGTGAGTCTGCATTTAAGAAAGTGGTGCCATATACTTCTTTTCAAGGAGGACCAAAGACACAGTAGTGACACTCTATGTTTTTTTCAGTGAGACGGTAGTTTAGAGTTTAACTTCTAGTCAGGAGTGATTAGAGAGATGTAGATAAGGCTCTGCATGGACAGCATTATCTCTTTTCAAATTTGAAATTATATTATCAATTAATAATGAAAATATATTTCACAGATTAAAGATTTTGAATTTTATTTAAAACGTTTCGCAGGCCGGCCAAATACCTCAGCATATTAAAGCACCTGTGAGCAGGAGCAAGGGCCAGGGGTTTGATCTTCAGGCCTGCCATGCCAGCTCTGCCCCTGGGGCACACTGAGGCAGGGACTGAGACTGGGCATGGTGGCGTGCACCTGAAATCCCAGCTCTTGGGAGGCTGTAAACAGGCGGATCACTAGTAGGATCTAGTAGTCAGGCCCAGAACACCCTGTAGACCCCTTCCTAAAATACAAAAACAAAGTCTGATATTAAAAGTTAATAAGGACAAAAGTGCATTCTTATTCAACATAGACAATACTTAAAAAATTAAGAATGAATAAATGACATTTCTGAAATTCTTGAAAGGAAAATATCTCATTGCCTATGAAACAATAGGAAATCAATCTGAAGTGAAATTTTTCAGCATTAATTTTTGGGGGATGTGTGAACAATGAGGTCAGCAGTGCAGGACAGTGTTGTGAGGGGCTCGTTCATCAGCAGGTCCTGAGTAACAGACAAGAGCAGGAAGCTCCAGTGTGCCACTAACAGACAGCTGGCTAGAGAAATAACAAAGACAACGATGCTGCAGTGTGTATTTCACAAAACTAGAAGTAAGGATTTTGAAAGTTTTATTCATAAAGAAATGATAAACGAGAAAAAATACTGGTTCAATTTGATTTACACATTACATAGAAAAAATGCTTTTTCCTCATCAACTTTTGCACATTAAATAAATCAATAATAAATGAAAATAATATGAATTATCAGATGGTTGTAACAATCGTGTGTAATAACAAAAACACAAAATTTCAATACACATGTTATATATAAAGATTAAAAATTATGGACTCATAAAATTTTGAATATGCTTATTAATAAAAAACAGAGGAGAAAATACTGAGAAGTCAATGCCCAATAACAATTAGTTGGATTATTAAAGCATAATTATTGAATAAAATTAGTTAATCCTCAACTTTATCTTTTCTTAGTTGTACTAATATTGTACTCTTTTGTATTTCAGTTTCCTTATCACAGAAAGATAAGTCAAGCAGACAAAAAACTAGTGAAGAAGTAGCAGAACTGAACCAGAATGTGGAATAAATGGACTTAGTGGACATATACAGAGTGTTCCACCCAACCACAGCTGAATACACATTTTTTTTCAGGTACACAAGGGACATTTTCTAAAATAGACCACATGTTAGTCCATAGGTCTTGCTTAAGTATATGCAAGAAAACAGAAATTATTCTGTGCATATTTTCTGACCACTGTGAAATGCAACTGGAAATAAATGACAAAAGAAACCAGAATAACCTCATAAATGCATGGAAAATAAACAGCACCCTCTTCAGCAACAAATGCATCACAGATGAAATTAAACAAGAAATTGAACAATATCTACCATTCAATGAAAATTCAAACACAAATTATCAGAATTTATAGGATGCAATGAAAGCAGTTCTTAGAGGGAAATTTATAGCTGTGAACTCACACATTAGGAAAGCAACAGGAAAAAAATATATACCCTAATGCTGCACCTCAGATGTCTAGAAAAGGAAAAGCAAACCAAATCAAAAGGCCAAAGATGGAAGGAAATTATAAACATTACAGCAGAAATTAATTCAATTGAGATGAAGAAAACGATTCAAAGAATAAATGAATCAAAAAACTTGTTTCTTGAAGGATTAAATAAAATCGATAAGCCCCTAGCTAACTTCATCAAAAAGAGAAAAGAAAAAACTCAACAAGCAATAAGGAACGAACAGAGGGCAATTACCACAGACCTCGTGGAAATTCAGAAGTTTATCAATCACTACTTTGAGAATCTTTACTCTCACATAATAGAAGATACAGAAGAAATGGACAGATTCCTAGGAAGGTACAAATTACCAAAGCTGAATCAAGAAGATATAACAACTCTCAATAACCCAATAACAGTCATGAAATGTGAGATGTAATAAAAAGCCTACTGACAAAGAAAAATCCAGGTCCAGATTGATCCAAAGATGAATTCTACAAGAAATTTACAGAAGATACGATTTCAAACTCCTCAGAATCTTCAATGAAATTGAAAAGGAAGCAATCCTCCCAGAATCATTCCTGGAGGCAAGTATTATACTGATACCAAAACCAGGGAAAGATGCAACTAAAAAAGAGAAGTCCTGGCCAATCTTCCTCATGAACATAGGTTCAAAAATCCTCAAAAATTCTAGCAAATAGAATACAATCAATCATCAAGAAGATTATACACTATGACTAGGTATGCTTCATCCCAGGGATGGAGGGATGGTTCAATATATGCAAATCTATAAATTTAATACACTATAGCAATAGAGTCAAATCCAAAACTACATCATCATCTCAATTAATGAAGAAAAGACTTTTGATAAATTTCCACACTTATTCCATGTTCAAAGTCCTGAAGAAAGTTGAAATAGATGGCCTCTACCTCAATCCGATGAAACCCATCTATGACAACTAACAGATAACATACTTTTAAATACGAAAAACTGAAAATTATTATTCTCAGGTCTAGTGCAAGACACGGATACCCTCTATCACCATTCCTTTTCAAAATAGTTCTGAAATATTAGCTAGAGCCATTAGACAAGATAGAGAAATTAAAGGAATACGAATAGGTAAAGAGAATTTAAACTATCATTATTTGCAGATGACATGATACTTTACTTGGAGGACACAAAAAACTCCACCAAGAAGCTACTAGAATTAATACAGAAATTCAGTACATACCAGGATACAAATTCAATACTCAGAAGTCAATAGCATTCCTCTACACAGATTACAAAATTTCCCTGAGAGGAAAAATAAAGAAACAATGCCTTTTACAATAGCACCATGGAAGACATAAAACACCTAGGGAACTACTCTAACTAAAAAAGTCAATGATCTATTCAATGAAAATTACAATATTCTAAAAAAAGAGATTGTAGAGGATTTCAGCAAATGGAAAGATATTCCCTGTTCCTGGATAGGAAGAACGAACATTGTGAAAATGGCCACACTCCCAAAATATTCATACAGAGTTAATGCAATTACTGTCGAAATACTACCAATATACCTCACTATTTTGAGGGATGTTGGTGGTAAAAATTTTAGAGAAATCATTCCTAAAATTTATTTGGAACCCAAAAAGACCTAGAATAGCAAAGGCAATCCTGAGCAACAAAGACAAGGAAGGAGGCATCACAATTCCAGACTTGAAATTATACTACAAGGCTACTCTGATAAAATTAACATGGTATTGCCAAAAAAGTAGACCTGAAGATCAATGGACTAGATTAAAAGATGCAGAAGCCTCTACAAACACATTCAGGTATCTTATCTTCTACAAAGGGGCCATATGTGCTTACTGGAAGAAAGATAGCCTCTTTAACAAATGATTCTGGAAAAATTGGCTCTCTACATGCCAAAAACTTAAACTTGACTCAGGTCAATCACCATGCACTAAGCTAAAGTCAAAATGGATGAAAAATCTAAACATTAAAACAGAAACACTTAATCTCCTGCAAGAGAAAGTAGGAGAAACTCTTGACGACGTAGTGAAAGGCAAACAGTTCATGAGTAAAAATTAAACTGCACAGGTAATACTTGAAAGAATTAACTGGGACCTCCCCTTATTGAGAAGATTTTGCACAGCAGAGTGAAAAGAATCCCACTAAAAAACACTTGGAGTAAACTCTTTTCTCTAGAATTCATAAAGAACTAAAAACCATTAGGGCCCCAAAATTTAAAAAGCCAATCCAGATATGGGCATCAGAGATGAACACACACTTCTCAGGGGAAGAAATTCTAGAAGCTAATAAGTACATTGCTAGCTATCCCTGAAATGCAAATTAAAACAATACTTTGTTACCCACTCTAAAGAATGGCTATCATAAAGAAATCACCCAACAACAAATGTTGGAGAGGCTGTGGGGAAAAAGGAACCCTTCTCCACTGCTGGTGGGACTGTAGACTAGTGCATCATTGTAAAAATCATTCTGGAAACTCCTTAAAAAACTAGGACAGTAAATCCCATTCAATTCAGCTATCGCCCTATTGGTAATCTTCCCAAAAGAACTGAAAACTTAATGTCATAGTGACATATGTAAACCTATGTTTATAGCAGAACAACTTGTGATAGCCAAATCTTGGAAGTAATAAAAATGCCCATCACCTGAGAATGGATGTAAAAGATGTGGTGTTTTTGTACAATGTAGTATTACTCAGCTATAAAGAATGATCAACTTGAAGCCTTTATATTTAAGTGACTGCCACTTGAAGATATACTCATATGCGAAATAAACAAGATCCACATGTGTAAATATCATACAGTCTCCCATGTGTAAGAACTCCAAAGAAGAAATAAAAATAGAGTTATAACACGATTAAAAGGAAAGCAAGAATTTAAGGATTAAACAACAAAGAGAGGGCAAAGAGAAAGGCTAGGAAACATGAAAGGGGCAAAGCCATACATTTACATGCACAGGATGGTTAAGGCAATGATTCTGAGAAGCTTCAACATGTTTTTGAATGTAGCAGTTAATTGTTGGGATTCTCACCCTGACTATGAGTTCTGATACCTGTGAACTAAGCAACTGCACTGAAGATAGCAATCTGTAATACTAGGGTTATTCTTGGAATGCTTGTCATTTGGGTGTTCTGAATGTGTACTGCTTCTAATGTCATATCATTTACTACTGCACTCTCTCTCAAGTGAATATTTGTTTTTAAAAAAGATAATAAATAGGGCTCGGGAGATGGCTCATTAGAATAAGGCCTTCCCTGGCAAGTGCAAAAACCTGAATTGAATTCCCAGTTCCGCAAAATAAATAAATAAATAAATAAATAAATAAATAAATAAATAACTAAGAACAGTAATAAATGAAAACAAGTGAAAGGAAAAAATGTGTCACAGTGTTGTTTATGGTTAGATTTCTAAATTTCTGTGTACAAGTATGTAATTGTTTATTTCTATTTTTTGCCATAGTTTTATTGATAAACAAATAGCAATGAGACAGTTTCAAATCAAATAGGTATGACAGTTTCAATAATTAACACATTGCATACATTTTTCTTCGTGGTTAATTGCTGTACAAGATGCGGACTTGATATCCTATTTACAAACACCATTAGAACAAATCATTCTATTCATTAACAGAATG
>NW_004524719.1:785985-847912 GCF_000260255.1 Octodon degus
ATTTCTTCTTTTGAGTTCTTATACTAGGGAGACTATACAATATTTACACATGTGTGTCTGGTTTATTTCACTTATGAGTATATGTTCAAGTGGCATCCATTTCAATATAAAGGCTTCGAGTTTATCATTCTTTTCACTTTCACTTTTTTACACTTTTTATTTATTTTTTTTCACATTTTGTAGGGATTTAATATTTAGCATATCAATGATTTATGGAAAATTCCTGTTCCATGTTATTTCTAAGATGTTTGATATTCAGACAGATAGTGATGTTAAGCTCAACTGCTTATGTTATAGCTTAATAATATCATTATGCTTCTCTTCTGGAGGTTTAGCATCTTTACTTTTCAGAACAAAATTTTAGAGATGAAGCAGGGCTACAAGGATAGCCAACATTTTTGCCCTAGCCCTTCAAGTTCAGTGAGGGCTCAGGACATAATAGAAACTGTACAATAACATCATGTAATTCATTTATGTCCCAAATTTTCTGATCGAGGGGAATATGGGGCCAAAAAGGAAAGTGATCGATGATGTAGAGTGTGTCTAAGAAGTGTCACATGGAGAGAAAATATTCTCTCAGGCTTTCACAGAGAGCAAATTGGTAAAAAAATTGCAGTGACTCATCCACATGGCTGACACTGACAAAGGATCTACAAACTGCAGTGCAGAGTTTCAGGATAAATCCTGAGATATTTGACTAACTTTGTCAGATACAAAAGTTACATTTTTGTTGTATAGGTCTTGTTTTGTCTTGGTCTTAGCCATTCAGCAGAGAAGTATAAAAATGGGGCATAAAAACTAAAGCCATATCAATATGCTGAGCTGTAAAAGGCTCAAGACAACAATTTCTGACATTGCCAGCTGTGTGGATAACCCATAATTATTATGGACTACTGGACTATATAGGATTATTTTGCTGAATTCCTGCACCTATAATATTTGAATCACAATAGAATATCCATCACTGACAAAACTAAACAAAAAAGAGGATACAAGGGAAGGACCATTGTGTAGTGATATATATATCTACTACAAAGCTTGGACTCACGGTGGTCCTCCTGTTCCAGCTTCCCTGGAGCTGGGATTGCACATGTGCACCACCACAACAGATCTTGGTAGCCAGGTCAGTGCTCATGGGTGGTACCAGGGATCAAATCAGGTCCTTGCACGTGCCTAGGACGGTGCTTAGACCACAGAGCTCGCTCCATGGCTGAAGATTAGTGTTAGAGGAAATTAATAGTAGTCTAACCACTTTTGCCAAGGTAACAATATTCTATTCCTGGTAGGTCATCGTAACTGTTCTAAGTAAGAATTATATTTTCTTTATTAATGTTATTGAAAAAGAAATAGCGATAAGACAGTTTCAAAGCAGGTTATTAGAACAGTTAAATAAACAATACATTACATATTGTTCCCTAAGTAGCAGTTATTCATAGTACAATATTCATAATACAAGATGCATGAATGATATCTTGTTTAAACACTATCAGATCAAATCTTTGTTTTCATTGAACTAAGAGAAAGTAGCTGTATATCTATCCTAATTTATATATATATATATATATATATATATATATATAAATAGGAACAAATTTGAACAAATTTCAATTGGAACAAATTCTTATTCTAAGTACATTATTCCAAATAAAAATATGGAGAATTTTAAAATCCTAAAGCAATTCTGGAGTTTTTCCAAAGCGTTTATTGTATTAGTCAATATTTCAAATCTGATTATGAAAAATTAAATACTTTATCTTTTCATGAATTACATTTATTTTCAAAAGGACTATACAAGCTTAGTTATATATATATTATATATAATATGTATAATTATTACATATATATAAATTCTATGTATTATAACATATAATATAAGCCTTTGGCTTATAATTTATCATGTATGAAAAGCTTTAAAATGTAGATGTGAAAACTATACTCCAGAATAATTAGTTAAATTCATAGAGGAAAACATAGGTATAGTATTAGTAATTTCTAAGGACCAGGTAATGCAATACGAAAGCACATTTGAGAATCAATGCTGAGAAATGTGCGTTAATGTTGTGTGCCATTTTAAACAACAGGAACTAAATAACATGTTAAAATAATGCTTGTCGTTCTTTTTATGGCCTATAATGCAATAACCCCCCCTCCAAAAACAATTTCATTTCCTAAGAGATCTTGCCTTGCCTGGCTGAGCTGGTCACTTTAGGGGTCATCTGGAGAGATCGATTGTTTTTTTTTTAATCTTTTATTTGGTACAGGATTTTGTTACGCAGCTCAGACTCACAGTGATCCTCCTGCCTCAACCTCCCCAGTGCCAGAACTTCAAGTGTGCGCCAGCACGCCTGGTTTCAGAAGCCTGCACGGCACGCAGCACCGGGATCGCATCCGGGTTCTTGCGCTCGCCGCGCAGGCACAGAGACCGCTGAGCTCTCTCCCCAACCCTGAAACACATATTTTTGCCTTGTATCCCTGTGCTTCCGATCTGGAATGGGGTCAAGTAGCTTTCCTCCACTGTGTACTTCTGCTGTGCTGTTTCTACTTTGGAACCAGCCAGCCAGCGAATGAAGCCCCTGAAAACTTGTCTCAGCTGGTAAGTGCTGGGAGTCAGGTACTGTGTTTAGTGATGGAGAAGCGGAGACAGAAAATTGGTGACGGTGCGAGGACATTGCTGCAACTTTCCAGGATCATGTGCTTTAGAAACCGCGGGACAGATTCGCAGAGGCCAGTTTGGATGGGATGGAAATGCTGTCTAATGACATCCTACAACAACGTACGATGGTTTGCATCAAAATGATAGGAAAGGTGCTTCCAGGGCTGCTCAAGAAACAGACAGACGTCACCCATCACAGTTCAGGTAATTTCCAGGAGCCCTCCCACGTAGCCACACGTGTAAGTTCTGCTGGATTTACAGCAGAACTCTTCTGGAAATTTTCAAATAAATTATTGGCAAACCCAGAAACACCTATTTTAGGGCAGAACAAAGACACCACTCATTTGTAATTTTCCTGCCTTGGGGGTTTAATTGTGTGACTTACAGAAAAATTTTCTTTGACTCTTTAGAATGCATTAAGATATTCATCCCCAAAGGATATGTTCTTTTTTTGAAGGATGTCATATTCTTTTGAAATAATTGTCACAGTCTTCCTTGAGTGAAGGAAAACAACACGGGTCAAGCTATCATTTTCCTCCTTTGATATACTGATGTGGAAACTTCAGCAGTACTGCCCTCAAGCTGTGTTCCTTGTGAAGAAAAGTTAAATCAGAGGGGAAAAAAAGGTATTTTTATCTTTATATAAAAAGGTGCTTGATACTTCTTAAGAGATCACTTAACTTCCCTACTTAAAATATTGCTGCTTAGAATTTCTTTTCCAAGACACTTCAGACTGAGATTTACAATTTTCCTTCAAGTCTTTAAAAGAAGTTACCCAGTTCATGTAATTCATAAGTGTCACATATGAATTTTTCTTACCAGAAACAAGTTCTGAGCTTGGAAAATGTATTGAGTATGCCTTCTTGGCAGGAAAAGAACCACAGTGTTGCATAGGCAGTAAGGCTTTCCCATATTACCCAACTGCATGCCTTAATCAACCTGTTTTCTAAGCTTTAACACATGAAATGGAAAGACTTTCAGCTATGAGCAAAGATGACATCTCTAGAGAAAATAATCTCTAGCTTTTAATATGGTTGTACAACTAAAGACATCTATGATTACATGTCTCATTTGTTTATTTTTAAATAGAAACATTAAATGAAATGATCAGGAACATTAATTACGCTCAACAGCCTATGTGTTAAAAATAAAGATATTCAAATTAGATTGTCCAAATTATTTCAGCAGCAAATACAGTGGTCTCAGTTCATGAAATCAATTCTTTCATTGACTCTGCTGACAAGCCCAACTGAAGAAAAACCAAACCAAATCTCCACATAAGGTCCATGTGGAACCTAATGATTGAATTTGATTCATTTCTTGTTCAACTCAGTTTGCTACCAGAACCATGAAATAATCAGTTTCATCAACTGAAGGACCACTTATAATGTTATGCATACTCTACTCTGAAAATAACGAACTACAGTAATTACTAATGAATTATGTAAAACTGTAGGAATTTCAAGAATGCCCTCACTGTCTGCTTGCTTCATCTCTCAGCTGAATCTTCCCAGTTGTTGGCTTCATTTTCCATATTATGACAGAGTTCTCAGCAGCCCTTCAAGTTGCTTGTACAAAGAGATACTGGAGTACGAGCATTCACAGAGATTGTAGGAATTTTTTTCAAGAGTGCTTTCATTGCAAGATTTGTTTCAGGATCCAAACTTAAATCTTTACAGTATCTAGAATTTTCTGTCTGAAATCTGCTATACAGGGTCTTTGCACTTGACAGGAGAGTATAAGACAATCCTATTTAACTGACATGACAGCTTATGTTAATAAGACATGGAATGGTTATGAAAGGAGAAAATAAAATAAAATAAGATTTTCCAGCATTTCTCTTTCTCTCTGCTAATCTTGCTATCACAGTCTTTCATTCCAGTGCCAATCATTTTGAAGTATTCAATAATTTCAGACAGGATATTGAGAATAAAACATGAGGGCATTTGATATTATATTGAAGGCATATTCCATAACATATATTATGTGTGTTCATTTAAAACAGATGCCCCCCCCCCACACACACACACAATACACAAACACACACTCTGTTAACTGTTAGAGTGATGTGGTGGTTGACATTGTGTCAACTTGGGATGTCAGAAGCTTGGCTGGATCAGTTGTGATACCATGTCGTGGGGCATGGCGGCCTCTAGCTGGGAGGTCCACTGAAGAGCAACTCAGCACAAAGAGGGTATATGAAGGGGTTGAGGAAGGCTTCTGCATGTGTCACTTCCTTGGGAGAACTTTATCAAGACAGCCTCGCCACTTTGGAGGAGCTGGGATCTTCACAGAAGCCACTGCCACTTTCTCAGTTGAGCTCCCATCTTCACAGCTAGCATACAAGGAAGGGAAAAATGCTTGATAGTTGCCGCAGTTCCTGCTCCTCCTCTGCTCTTCATTGTGTTCTGCCACCATGAGCTGCTGCTGTCTGCCTTGGAGCCAGCGGAGTAAGGACTGAAACCTCCACTAACTGTGAGCTAGATAAACCTTTCCTTCCTTCATTTTGAGAGTCGGGTATTTTGTCCCAGCAATGAGTAACAACATGTGATCACTGTATGTTACATAGCTTCAGGAAACTCAACTGAAAATAGAGTGAAAAGGACAATGTAAAAGTTCTGCTTTGTTTGGGCCTCATAGAACTCCTAAAACCACATAGTGAGGCCCTAGGCATCTATAAACCCTATTGGCAAAATTTTATTTTTCTCATTTTCTCACCTTATGTAGGAATGCACAAGAAATTGTTCTTCCTCTCTTAATCATACACGGAGCTAGAGTGTTGGTAAAGTCTACAGCTACTTCATTTTAGTTAGGTCAACCCTTGGGTCTCTACTTGCATTGCCACCAGGATTATCTTTATGGCATTCAGATATAAAAACTACAGATTTTTTCAGCATAATAACCTATTTTCCATTTCTATACATAAAAGTGAAAACCTACTGTATAACATACAAAAACATCCAGGTATCTGCTCTTCATCTTGCTTTATTATATTCTATACCTGAGCAATACTGTGGAACACAACCACAGAAATACTTGCAAGTGCCTCTAACAGGATTAACATGCTAGCGTCTCCTAGAATCCACTACCCCCCTCCAACAGTTTTTTTAGTGTGTTTGGTACAGGTTCTCACTATACAGATTGGACTCGTAGTAATTCTCCTGTTTTAAGCCCCTTCAGCCCTGGGATTATATGGTGTGGACCACCACAAGTGGTTTTGGTGGCCAGCACAGCACTCTCATGGGTGAGGCCAGCATGATATATGGTGCCAAGGATCCAACCCAGGTCCCTGAGCTTTCCTAAGCAGGCACTTAGTCCACTGAGTTATCTTGCTGGGCCTCATTTTTCCATTCCTCACCATGAAATTTACCATAGCAAGCTTCCAATTTGTGACATTCTGTTTACATCTGGAAGGCCAGTGTACTTGCAATTTCTACGTATCTTTTGATACCTTCCGTATAAATTCAAACTCCTAATTAAGCTTCAGAAATATTAGGGAGAGTAAACTCAAAAGGTACTTGTTTTAAAATATTTCCCCTGGGCTTAGTGAGTGACTAATCAATTTCTAAAATAGGATCATTAATTAAACATGAAATTACATGAACAACTTCTTGGGGGATGAGTTTTATATCTGTAGTACAACATATGTTAACTTATTTTTGCATAGATTTTTTTTCTTCTTTTTCCCTTTCACATTAAGAAAAATAAAGTTGCAAATTCAAATACAATTTAATGCTTTTATTACATATTTTAGTACAGGTGCCTGTCAGTCGGTACATACATAAAAAATATGAGCCTTTAAAGTGAAAATTTAGTGCAAAATTTCTGGTATGTGTAAAAAGTTGCATTAGGCATCATTTTCCATTGTGTTAAAATTAATTGTAAGAGATTCTTAAAATGTACATAATGGGATACAGAACGCTTTTAGATATATAAACTTGAACTTTTTTGCTTAAATTGATATCAAGAAAATACAATATAATACAAGCTTGAAAGGGTATTCAAATAATTACAGAAGATATACAGATATGCATTTTTTACAGTAGAACCACACACATACCACATATTTTAATTTTCATTAAACATACTATAAGCAATCAGTAAAGATACCTACCTGTTTTTAACAATACTTTATTTTGATTTAAATTTGATATAATTATGATCCAATTGATGGAATGAATAACATAAATGATATAAAAATTTTAGGCATAAAATGATTTTAAAAATATATATGTTATACTGACTTTTGGGGGCATTAAATTTGTTCTGTGTCATGGCACAGTGGTGGTACTAAAGTAAAGCCTGCCAGGGAAAGTGCTGAGACCCCTTTAAAGAATCTACTATTTTTTATTACAAATTGCCATGCAGTAGCTTATCTGTCTGTCTATCTATCTATCTATCTATCTATCTATCATCTTTTATATGCATATTTGTGTATGAGCTTAATCATCAACTGTAATCATACAAGAAAGTGATGGCTTAAACTGAAAAATCAAGAGCAATATATCATTCAGGAATAAAAACATAGGTTCTAAAATAAACCACTGAAGACTGGGCATGTAATCCCAGCACTTGGGAGGCTATGAAACAGGAAAGATCACTTCAAGTCTGTTCTGTGTAGTAAGACTCTGTAGACCCTGTACTAAATGCATAAAAAATAAAATAAACCACTGAAATAGTTAAGACTAGTTTGATTTTGAAAGCAAGCCTAACAGGCTGGGTAGGCATGCATAGATGTAAATACAATACAAATAATACAAAATAGATAAATCCATAGGTATAACATGGACATGGATACGAACGTGTGCCTAGGGTTTTTTTTTTTTGTGTGTGTGGATATGAACAGATACAAAGATACACTGATAAGTGGCAGGGCCAGTGGCGCTTTAAAATTGCAATTGGCTTTTATAGTCCTTAAAGATTTTATTAAGCATGGACTATCATGCATATCACAATTTTATATGAATTTCTTTATTATTCAAATATAGTCATCACTTTATTTCATTCTCCATGTATTAGAATTCAGTTCTTTTACATTAGAGGGTTTTTGTTTTGAAGTGTCTAAGTCACACACAGCATAGTACCCACAAAGCAGATATTTACATTATCATTAAAGACTGCAGATGCTGCGGCAATCATTACATAGCTGTTCACTCATATTTGGAATTCTTAGAAGTACAAACACCTTCAAGCCTTAGTGTCGGCCTCATTAAACAAGGCATTTGTGTGTATGTTCTAAAAGTTCTCCAGGTGGATCTAATGAGGATCATACTTGCTATAACACTAATAGGCAGTATAAGCATGAATTGATCATCATTAAGAAGTCATGCATAATGGCATAATATTTGAGTAGCAGGCCTGAGGGCAATGACAAAAAAAGAAGAGAAAAGAAATGAAACATTACTACTTAGTAAATCAAATTATTATTTGGGAACAGTAAAAGAAACATGAGACCTTAATGACTGATTAAAAACATCTTCGCTTTCCATATAGGCATTCTGAACTTGCTTTCTTCATTAGGAGCATTTCATTAAACCTTAAGAATACAGGATGATAACAGTGCTTCCAAGGATGTAATGGCACAGACGTTCTCTAATGAGCTTTAAAAAATTCTGCTTATGACAATGTTCACGATGGTGATCATAAATGAATGCCATCTAGTGACATCTAATTAGTGTGATTAACCAACTTCAGTAGTCTCCAGAGAATGCATTGATTCAAAGCTTTCTCTTTTGTAAATGGAAAATGTTTTACCTGCTGGATCAATGCCTTGTTTCTAAGGCACCGTTAACAGTGCTTCTCTGTTCAGTCTGCATATCTGATTGGTCCGTTATCAGGCAGTAGAGCTGTGAGATAAGCATGGGTGACCTTGGAAATAATGAAGCACACTGCGAAGAATTTGAGATGATTCTTCATAGTGAGTTTGTTGAGTTAGTATCAGGAGCCCTTGCCTAGTTTGAAAACAAGCCTTTTTAAGTTTCCTTGAAATAGTCTAAAACAAATTAAATGAACTTGACTCTAGATTAAGCACATTACATCTCAAGGTAAATGTGTGTGTGGATAAAGTCCACATTAAGGATAAATATTAATAATACCAAGTAAATATATGCTACATATTCTAATAGATGTAAGAACCTTTTGAATCCCATTATATAGTTCTATGCTTACATTTACAGCAATAACACTTTAATTGATTGGGTTAATTCATGCACTATTGTAATAGAAAAAAGTCACACCAAGCTAGTTACTACAACAGTAATTATTTGCTGATAGGACAAAAGTATTTGATAGTCTATTTTAATTAATTTTACATTATTGCATTTTACTGAAAAGGTAACAGAATAAATGGGTATGTGACATACTCTCTTCTCAAAAATTTCACTGCACTTCAAAGACATAGTTCAAACTCGTTATTAACTGTTATTTTGAACTAATACTTATGAACTTTTATATGCCAATAGTACATACTTTATTATACATTTTCTTCTTCAGTGATTGAGCTGAAGTCATCTAGGAACTATTGTTCATGGCTAATACAATAGAACTAAGTCTACAACTCAGTCTAAGCTCAACTTCCCTGAAAAAAAAAAATGAATTAGATATTTTTAAGAGTTTGGATTTGGGGGATCATAGACTTTAAGCACTAAATTTGTTGTCTGACTTTATCCAAAGAAAAAGTAAACTGTCTCTTTCTTTCAGGATCCAATGTACTTTTTGAACTTGGAAAAGGTCCCTGAAGAAGTTAGGCTACTGGCATCTCATAGAACCTGGGTGACAAGCACTCTGCTATATCAAAGGAATGGCTCCTAAATGCGCTGGAAATACATCCCTGGGCTGTAAAACTGTCGAAGAACTTTTTACTATGCCTTCAAAAGGTCAGAGAAAGAATTTATAATGACAAGTTTTCTGAAGTAAATCCTTTATGAAAAGGGAGGTCGAGACCGTAGAGTTAGGAAGAAGTCTATCTAAAGTTCAGTCAAGCTGAGGAAAACATGAAAGCTGGCTTGGTCTCCATCAGTTGTGGCTTTTGATATGAAAGAAAGATAAGGAACTGAGAAAGTCTGTATCCTTATGGGCAAACTTTTCCTTCCATACTTTATGAGAACTATGCACATACACATACATAGTTATTTTGTTTCTGTTGCTGCTCATTAATAATGCAATTTCAAAGTCATTAGGAGACTAGAAGATACATAAAATGGAAGAAAAGGAAAATGAGGAAAGAAAAAGAAAGAAAGAAAGAAAGAAAGAAAGAAAGAAAGAAAGAAAGAAAGAAAGAAAGAAAGCAAGCTACAGAAGAAAATTATGAAAAAGAAAATAATAGCAAATTTGTGTGGTTTCATGGAACAATCTATGTTCAAAAGTGATGTAATATTTCCATACCATTTATCAAATATTGTGATTGCTTTGCCAATAATTTCTCTTCCAATTTTGATTTTTTTTTGTACTTTAGGGAAGGGTTTACATGGTGTTCAGGGTCTCACTACTAGATCAGACTAGTAGTGATACAACTGTTTACAGCCTCCCAAGAGCTGGGATTACAAGTGCGAGCCACCACCCCCAGTCTCAATTGCTGTATCAGCGCTCCCTGGGGTACAGGCATGCAAAAATACACCAGGAGATCAAACCCCCGGCCCCTTTGCCTGCTTGCAGGTCCTTTAATCTGCTGAGCTATTGGGCCAGCCCTCTAATTTTGATCTTAAATTCTATAAAAGTCTGGCCTATCACGTCAATATTTTGCAGCTAACATAGGTATGACATATGGCACCTACTACATAAATACTAATAAATTAATGAAATTATTTATTAATGATTACTCCCAAAGGATACACTTAGATACATGTTTCTGTTTTTGTTTTTAATAATATTATTGAGAAACCAACATCAATGAGACAGTTTCAAAACCGTTAGTAGGAGAGTTTCAATAAATAACATATTGGGGCTGGAGAGATGGCTCAGTGGTCTAAAGCACCTACTTAGAACAAGCTTAGCAAAGCACAATGGACCACGGTTCAATCCCCCAGCACCACATGTCAGCCAGCCCCACCCCCTGCTGGGCTGAGCTGGCCACACACACACACACACACACACACACACACACACACACACACACAATAAATAAATGTAAAAATAAATAAATAAATAATTAAAAAAATAAATAACATATTGCATATAGTTATCTTCTTAGTGGTTATTCATAATATAAAATGCAGACATGATATCTGTACATAAACACTATTAGAATAAATCTTTCTATACATTGAATTAAGAGAAAGTAGCTGTATATCTAACCTAACAATTTTGAATAAACAGGTACAAAGTAGTCCTTCATTTGTATCTTTTTTTGGTTTAGTTTTGTCAGAGAATGGTATTCTATTGTAATTTAAATATTGTAGGGAGTGAATTCAGCAAAAATATACCATTATAGTCCAGTAGTCCATAATAGTGATCAGTTTTCCACAGTATTGGCAATGTCAGAAGTTGTTGACTTGAGCATTTAACAGATCAGCATTTTAATATGGATTTACTTTTTATATTTCATTATATATTTTTGTATTTTATATATTTTTATATTTTTATATTTACTTTTTATATTTCATTATATATTTTTTCTGCTGGTTAAGACCAAAATAAAGCAAGACCTATACAACAAGAAATGGCACTTTTGTATCTGAGAAGGTCGGGCAAATCCCCTCAGGATTTACCCTGAAACCCTGTGCTGCAGTTTGTAGATCCTTTGTCAGTGTCAGCCATGTGGATGAGTCACGGCCATTACTTGACCAATTTGCTCTCTGTGAAAGCCTGAGAGAATGTTTGCTCTCCATGTGACTCTCCTTAGGCACACTCTACATCATCAATTACTTTCCATTGTGACCTCATAATCTCCTTGGTCAGAGAATTTGGGAAAAACTGAATTAGATGATGTTACAGTACAGAATCCCTATGTACTGAGTCCTCACTGGACTTGAAAGGCTAGGACCAAAATATTGACTGTCCTGGAAGCCATTCTACTTCTCTATGTTTTGGTCTGCAAACTTAGGTTTTTAACCCTCCAGAAGAGGAGCTTAATATTATTATCCTACAACTTAGGCAGTAGAGCTTAACCTCACTCTATATGTTTGAATATTAAACATCTTAGATATAATATGGAAGTGTTCTTTTCCATCAAGTATATGTTAAGTCCCTACAGAATATAAAGAAAATAATTTAAAAAAATTAAAAATATAGGAAATAACAATTACATATTTTTACACAGAAATTTAGAAATCTAACAATATACAGCATTGTATCAGGACAGTCCTGTGATTTTTTTCTTGTCTCTTGTTTTCATTTATTACCTCTTCTTTTAAATAAACATTTGCCTAAGAGACAGTATGGAAGTAATTGATATGACATGACAAGCAGTACATATTTAGAAGACCAGAATTACATGCATTCCAAGCATGAACCTAGCATTACACATTGCTATCTTCAGTGCAGTTGCTTACTTCACAGTATCAGCATATAGAGTTAGTCACGGTGAGAATCCTGTAATTTATCTGCTAGTTTCAAAAACCTGCTGAAGAGTCTCAGGATCATTGCCTTAACCATCTTGTGCACATAAGTGGGTGACTTTGCCACTGCCATGTTTCCTAGCTTTTCTCCTTGCCCTCTCTTTGTTGTCTGATCATTAAGTTTGGACTTTCCTTCATATTGTGTTATGCATTTCTATTTTTATTTCTCCTTCTGACTTCTTACACTGTGGAGACTATAGGATATTTATACATGTGGGTCTTGTTTATTTCACATATGAGTATATCTTCAAGTGGCATCCATGTAACTGTGAAGGCTTCAAGTTTATCATTCTTTATAGCTGAGTAATGCTCCATTGTACAAAAACACCACATCTTTCTCTTGCATGCTTCAGGTGATGGGCATCTTGGTTGTTTCCAATATTTGGCTATCTCAAATTTTGTTGCTATAAACATAGGTTTACATATATCATTATAATATGACATTTTCAGTTCCTCCGGGAAAATTCCAAGTCAGGGGATAGCTTGTTTGAATGAGATTTCCAGTGCTAGTTTTTTTAAGGAGTCTCCACACTGATTTCTTAGTGGTTGCACCAGCCTACATTCTCTCCAGCAGTGAAAAAGGGTTCCTTTTCCCCACAGCCTCTCCAACATTTGTTGTCGCTTGGTTTCTTTTTGATAGCCATTCTTTCTGTGGTGAGATGGCATATCAGTGTTGTTTTACTGCACATTTCACACATGGCTAGTGATGTGGACCATGTTTTTATATATTTAATTGCTTCCTTAATTTCATCCTCTGAGAAGTGTGTGTTCATCTTGGATGCCCATTTTTGGGTTGGGTCTTTAGATTTTATGACCCTAATGTTTTTTAGTTCTTTATAAATTCTAGAGAGAAGACCTTTTTCTGAGTGTTTATTAGTTTTTTTTCCAAATTTGTGAGTTGTATTTCTACTTTGTTCATAATTTCTTTTGGAGTGCAAAAATTTCTCAATAAGAGAATGCCCCAGTTGTTAATTCTTTGAGGTATTTCCTGTGCAATTTGATTTTTGTTCATAAACTATACCTACCCCTATGTCCTCAAGAGTTCCTCTTAGTTTCTCCTCCAGGAGATTTAGTGATTCTATTTTAATGTTTAGATCTTTAATCCATTTTGATTTCAGCTTAGTGCATGGGTGTAGACCTGGGTCAAGTTTGAGTTTTTGGCATATAGAGAGCCAGTTTTTCCCAGCACCATTTTTAAACAGGCTGTCTTTCTTCCAGGAAGCATATTTGGCCTGTTTGTCCTAGATAAGTTAGCTGATTGTGTTCATAGAGGTTTTCGCATATTTTAACCTATTCCATTGATCCTCAGGATTATTCTGTTGCCACTTCCATGCTGATTTTATCACAGTAGCTTTGTAGTATAATTTCAAGTCAGGAATTTTAATGCCTCCTGCTTTGTCTTTGTTGCCCAGAATTACCTTTGTTTTTCTAGGTCTTTACTGGTTCCAAATAAATTACAGGCATGAATTTTGTAGGTTCATCAGGTATGTTGGTGGTAGTTTGATAGGAAATGCATTAAATCTATACAGCACTTTTGAGAGTATGGCCATCTTCACAATGTTGCTTCTTCCTATCCAGAAGCGGGGCATGTCTTTGCATTATCTGAAATCCTCTTCAATCTCTTTTGTCAGAGTTGTGTAATTTTCCCTGAAAATATCTCTGACTTCTTTAGTTAGATTAATTCCATGGTATTTCATTTTCTGTGGTGCTATTGTAAAAGGTACTGTTTCTCTAATTTCCTTCACAGTATGTTTCTTATCTGTGTAGAGGAATGCTATTGACTTTTGCGTATTGACTTTGTATCCTGGTATTCTGTTGGATTTCTGTATCAATTCTAGTAGCTCCTTGGTGGAGATTTTTGTGTCTTCCAAGTTAAGTATCATGTCATCTGCAAGTAATGACAGTTTAACTTCTTAACCTATTCTTATTCATTTTATTTCTCACTCTCTTGTCTAATGGCTCTAGCTAATGATTCCAGAACTACATTTAACAGGATTAGTGATAGAGGACATCCTTGTCTTGTACCAGATCTGAGAGTAGAAGATTTCAGTTTTTCTCCATTTAGGATTATGTTAGCCTTTGGTTTATCAAAGATGGCTTTTATCAGATTGAAATAGAGTCCACCTACTCCAGTTTTCTGTAGGACTTTAAACAAGAAGGAGTGTTAGACTTTTCAAAAGCTGTTTCTGCATCAATTGAGATGATTATGCCATTTTTAGATTTGGCTATAATGCTATAGTGTATTACATTTATAGATTTTTGAATATTGAGCTATCCTTGCATCCCTGGGATGAATCCTACCTGATCAAGATGTATAATCTGGATGATTTGCTGTATTCTATTTGCTAGGATTTTGTTGAGGATTTTTGCACTATGGTCATGAGGGAGATCGGCCTGTAGTGCTCTTTTTTAGTTGCATCTTTTCCTGGTTTTGTTATCAGTATAATACTTGCCTCCAGGAACAATTTTGTGAGAATGGCCTCCTTTCCAATTTTATTGAAGACTTTGAGGAGTATCGGGATTGTGTCTTCTGTAAATTTCTTATAGAATTCATCTTTGAATCCATCTGGACCTGGGTTTTCTTTGTTGGCAAGTTTTTTATTACTTCTCATATTTCATTCACTGTTATTGGGTTATTGAGAGTTGTTATATCTTTTTGATTCAGTTTTGGCAATTTGTACCTTTCTAGAAATCTGTCCATATCTTCTTTGTCTTCTATTCTGTAAGAGTAACAACTCTCAAAGTATCTCTTGACAATCTTCTGAATTTCCACTGGGTCTGTGGTAATTACACCATTTTCATTTCTTATTGCTTGTATTTAAATTTTTTCTTTCCTCTTTTGATAAGGTTAGCCATAGGCTTATCAGTTTTATTTAAGGTTTCAGAGAGCCAGGATTTTGATTCTTTAATTTGTGTCAGCTGTTTTCTTCATCTCAATTGAATTAATTTCTGCTCTAATCTTTGATTTCTTCCCGTCTTTGGGCTTTGTGTTTGGTTTGCTATTTCTTTTCTAGTTGAATGTGTAACATTAGCTAATGTGCTTTTTTCTCTGTTTTGTTTTCCTAATGTGTAAGTACACAGTTGTAAATTTTCCTCTAAGAATTCCTTTCATCACATCCATAAATTCTGATATGTTTTTCTTGACTTTTCATTGAATTGTAGATATTTTTCAATTTCTTGTTTAACTTGATCTCTGAGCAATTGGTTGCTTAGTAGGGTGTTAATTTCCATGTGTTTATGGGTTTTGTCTTGTTTATTCTGTTATTCATTTCCAGTTTCATTCCACTGATAATATGCATGGGATAATTTCTGTTTTCTTGCATATACCTATGCATGACGTATGGACTAGTATATGTTCTATTTTAAAATAAAACTTTTTGCAGTTGAAAAACATGTGTGTTCAGCTGTGGTTGGGTGGAATTCTCTGTATATGTCCATTAAATCCATTTGTTCCAAGCTCTGGTTCAGCTGTGCTACTTCTTTGCTAATATTTTGTCTGTTTGACATATCTTTTAGGGGTAAGGGGTGTTAAAGCCTCCTGTTAAGACTGTGGTATTGGATATTAGATGTTTCTTGTCCATTAAGATTTGTCTTATATAGTTGAGTCCTCCTTTTTTTCTGCATACATATTTATGATTGTTACATCTTCCTCTAGAATTTTTGCCCTAACTGGTATATAGTGGTCTAATTTATTTCATTTAATCATTCTTGGTTTGAAGTTGAGACTATCTGAGAAAAAGATTTTTACTCCTGCTTTTTTCTGCTGTGCTGAGGTGTGTATTATTGTCTTCCATCCTTTGACTATCAGCCTATAAATTTATTTATGACTTAAGTGTATTTCATGCATACAGCATATTGCTGGATTTTGTTTTCTAATCCACTGTGCCAGTCTAGTTCTTTTAATAGGTGAATTGAGTCCATTTACATTGCCTGGTATAATTGAGATGTATTGACTTATGATTGACATTTTATTTACCTGCTGTTGTTTACTAATTTTTCTCCTGTTTTTAATTGTTTGACCTATTTAGTGGTTCCTTCTGTCTTTATTCATGGACTTCTGATCATTTTTGTCCCTCTCCAGAATATCTTTTAGTAGTCTGTGTAGTCTTTGCTTTGTCCTCATAAAATTCTTTACTTTTTCTTTGTCATGGAAGTATTTCACTTCTCCATCAAATTTGAAAGATTTTGCAGGGTATAATATTTTGGGCTGGAATTGGTTTTCATAGAGGACTTGAAGTACTCTGCTCCATGGTCTTCTTGACTCCACAGTTTGTGGAGTGAAGTCTGCCATTATTCTGAAGGTTTTTCCTTTAAATGTGATCTGTTTCTTTTCTCTAGCGGCTTTCAGTATTTTATTCTTGTGCTGGATTTCTGGGTTCTTGACCATTATGTGTCTTGTTGTGCTTTTAATTGGGTTGATGTTCTTTGGAGTTCTGTATGCTTTAGTTACTGAATGTCAGATTGTTTCCTCATATTTGAGAGGTTTTCTGCTATTACTTCTACCAATATTTTTTATATCATTTGTATTAACTCCTTGTTTCTCATTAATGCCCATTGTCTCACATTGTTCATCTGTGCATCATCTTGCAGGTGAATTATTTTTTTTTAACTGCATCCTAGTTTTTTTATGAGACTTTTTCTCACCTTTTCAATAGCTGTGGTGCCTTCTGCATGGTCTGAAACTATCTTCACTTTCTTTCAAATAGTTTTGCAAGCTTGTGATTGAGATTTTGATGTTCTACTATATCTCTTTGACCCTGCTTCATGCTATCTACTTCTTTCCTATATTACTCATTCAAGGATTCCTTCACTTTTCTTATCTCCTCTAGTTTTTTATTAGAGTCTTCTTGAGAAGCAGTTATTAATTCTTTTCCTTCAGAGAGTATTTCAGATCCGATTTCCTGTATATTTTTCTGCATTTGATTCATACTTCAGATACTATTAATGCAGATATTTCTTTTTTTATTTCAGAGGTTATTTCTGATCTGAGTTCCACTATATATTACTTTACTTCAGATGCTATTAATTCAGATATTTCAGCTGTGTAATCCCCAATTTCTTCTGGGCTAATGTCTGCTGCCCTTTCTGGCTGGACTTGGAGCCTGAGCTTGCATTTTGATCCTTCTCTTTGTCATTTTGTATAGCAAAGTCCTCTGACCTTTGATGTAGAGCTTTGGTGCAGTTAGAACCATAGTACCTACTGAAATTCAGGTGCAGATCTACAAAGTTTGAGTTCATGCACTTGTACCTGGCTTGGGTCTGGCTGCTCTGCTCAGCTTCTTCCTGGTACAGAAGTGGGCTTGGATCTGGAGGGGTTCCAAGAGTGTGGTGGAAGTACTCACGTGCTGGGTGTGGTCTGGGTCAGGAGGGTTCCAGCAGACACAGGGAGCTCGCAAAGGTTTCCCACACACTAGCTGGCCCTGGGCTTACGCTGGGTCTGGAGGGATCCAGAGAGTGCGGCAGAAGTTGTCACTCATGCACTGGGCTTCGGCTGCTTCCAAAAGGGTCCAATTGGTGCAGGAGAGTGCAGAGGCTCTCCCACACAGTTGCTGGCCTGGGCTTGGGCTGGGTCTGGAGGAGTCTGGAGAGCACAGTGGTAGTTCTCACTGAGAAGTCGGGCCTTGGCTGCATCTGGAGGGGTCATGTTTTTGTTATATAAAGTGATTGAACCGTTTTATTTTCTACCTACCCACTACTTTCAAATATAATTTTAATACTGTGCTTGGCTTTGATAACCATATTTTTTTCTGAATCACCAAACTATGCATCTACTGACTTTTACATTGCAATTTGTTCTTCATCCTCACTTTCATGACATGATTTGACAATATAGCTGACAGTATAAAGGAAGTAGTGATGGCACAGGCCTGAACATCTGCACTCAGGAGGCATAGTCTGTCTTTCTCATTTCTGCATTTTAAATGTATCATAACACTTTGGGAGACTTACCACAGAAAGAAATACCTACCATCTTCCAGCAGTGTCTGAATCTGAGGCAGCAATTTGAAGAAGGAAGAAAAAAGGGGTTAACTGTGCTTTGGAGTCTAAGGAATATGCTCATTGGGGACGTGGTGGAGATGGCCTTGAATCCACAGGGAGAATTACTTGTAAATATCAGTCAAATCTGACTCATTTGGGAGTCACGGCACCGGAGTTTTCACTTAAAATATAAAAGGACTAAAGTTTTTATTTCAACTGAAAAGTATTAATAGTATGGACACTTAATTTCAGTAAGTGTGTTTTCTATAGTAGTTTTTATAATTATACTTAATTCTTTTTTTCTGCGAATTTTAACTTTGGACAGTTTGTATATTATGTGAGAATACTACTAGGACAGCTACTCACTTCTGCAAAGTGAATCAAAAATGAAAGAAAAATTTTAAGACTCAGAATACTTTCACCCAATAACGGAAGAGAACTGCAACAGAAAATGCCCCCTCCAAGCAGTATACTTAAGTTTCTTAGTTTCCAAGGGAACAGTTCCAGTTCCAGATCCCATTGCTCCTGTTCACAGACATGACTGGTCCCTGTGATGCACAGCTGATCACTATGATGCACAGTGTATAAAGCAATCACCAATTGACAAGCCATTGTGCCTCTGTGCTTCCTGTTGGCTTAGCCCAGATAAGCCCTAGACCACCAGAGATCAGGGCTTGATACTCTGCAAATGATCCCCATTAGTGACAATTGATATAAATAGATCTGCTTCCAAACCCTGGGTGTCATTTCACTATTTCTACTTGCCATTGTAGGGCCAGCTTTCAGAGTTTGAAAAGGAATGTATCAATCAGTGCTTACCAGAGAAACTTATTTAATACAAGAGCTATAAACACATGAGGATTTATAAGGTTGGCTTACAATAGCTGCCACTATTGCAATAGCCAGTCAGTTGTGGAACAGTGCAAAAGGACTGCCTGCCATCTGGAGTTTGGAAGGATCCAGTCAAGGGCCTGGAGCTCCGCATCATGTCCTTGGGGTTCCACACCTTGAGGCAGAAAGGTCTGTGCCAGAGGACTGAAGTTCTGTGCTGGAAGCTGTGGTCTGCACTGCAAGCCAGGGCATGGTGTCCAAGGTGCAGGTCAAGGCTGGAGCTCATCAGAAGAAGTAGAGTTTGCCTTCCTTCTTCGTTTGCTCTGGACACCAATCATGTGATGAGTTCCCTAGGGTGCGTCTTCCATCTTCAGTAAGTCTCCTGAGCCACACTCAGAACTCAGACCAAATTTATTGAGTATTTCTTACTCAAATTAATGCAATCACAGTTACCTATCATAGGAAGTATGTGTTTTTGAAACGACAACCTTCACTATTTTTATAGTAAATATTACTAGTAATTACCATTAGTCAGCCATTCTTCTATCTGTACTGTTTAATTTAAAATAGTTCTGGAGGCTATTGGATTATTTGATAGAGTCTTGAAATTGCTGTTTAATTCTGATTCATGTAATATGTAGCTGATCATTCCTCTCCACAGAATAAATTTCCTGAAAATTTTTTATCCCTGTGCCAGTGCGTTCAATATATTCTTGAAAAAAGGAATATTTCATGGGAAATGAATCATTTACATACAGAAATACATTTTTCATTAGATGGAGCAATGCAAAGCACCTGATTATTTAAATAAATAAATCCATGATTACTTTGTAGATTTTCCTTTATTTTAAGCCCATTGAACACAATCATTTCTAGTTAACAAATGAGCATATTAAAAATATGGTGCCAATTAAGAGCAAGAAAAGTGGTTACCCCATTTAAACATTGAGACACACATGTCCATGCCCATGGGCCTGTTATACCTTGGATAAGATTTATCCCTAAAGGTTTAGATGCTGTAGCCTTCTCCCAAAATGTAATAATCTTGAGAACGCACTTTTCAGAGGTGGAGCCAAAAGAGAGGGAGTTAGACGATGGGCTACAACACTTAAGAAAGATACGTCCTCATTCCAAGGGTGGTCGCATTTCAAAGGACTGGACTGGCTAGTGGGACATTAGGACTTTATGCTGGGAGTCGCCCCATGAGTTGGATTCTTATACGCGCATCACTTGCCATGGAATCACAGGCATCAGTAGCTAAACAGACAAGCTCACTCAATTCTGGTCCATCAGCCTCAAAAATTGTAAGCTAACTAAACCTTTCTTTCTCAGGTATTTGGTTACAATACAAAATTACCTAAGTATGTGCTTCCTGTCTGAATGTAACACAGTAATTTAAGTAGCAAAAATTAATTTAATGTCATCCACTTATGTAGAAGAGCAGCTTCTTTATCATTTGTTCACAAGTAAAATAATATTTTTTGGTATTTTATACTTCAATCAAATTATCTTTTTTTTGTAATTAGGGTACAAATACTTTTAGATGTTGCAACCTGGAAAGGTTACACATAATATTTGTCATGAAATCAATTATTTGATACTTTAAAATAAATGTAGTTAGTTTTGCTGCTCTATGCTCTTGAGAGTAAACAGCCTTTACATTCTTTTTTCAAATTCAGAAAAGCACAAGATGTGATGCTCTTAAGCACAAGAATGCAGTACATGATTTCACTCGCTATTTATAGTGCTTAATAGTAAAAGTTTATATGCACTTACATAATGAAACAGTATGTTTCCAGTATCACCAGGTGCAATGACCCACAAACAGATGGAAGATTATTTTTACACTAATGTATGAATATGCATAAATATGTGTGAATATATTAATATATATTATTATATTTATATATTTTTCCATTATGTCCATTTCCTCAAGAGTGCTAGAAAATTACACTCGCACCAAAAATATTTTTGATGTCTAGTGAACACCATTAATTCTTTTGGCCTAAAACTAACTCTTTAGTGAGAAAAATCACCTTTCAAAATGCAAATGTTTTAAGCATAGTTTTCTACATGTAATCATTTACCAATAAGTATGTACCTTTATATATTTTGGAGAATTTGGGATGGAGTGTTAAGATCTTCAAAGCCTGGTAAAATGTAAGAAGAATGAGCATAAACATAATAGGAATTATTTCTTAATGAAGTACATGTATATTTATGAAATTTAGCAGCATGAAGAAGAAAATGATGTACAAGCCAACTTCGAATGAGTATTGCTTAGGGAATGCTACCTTGAAAACATCTGTTAAGTGCCATGGACATAGCTCAGTGGCACAAGGGCCTTAGCTGGCCAACTCAAGGTCCTGAGTTCAATCCCCAGGACTGAAGAAATAAATAAAACATCTATTAAATGTCTGGAAGAACATATTCCTAAATCTTTTCTGAGTCTTCACTAAAATTTTTCTTACTGTCTTCCTGTATAGTACTTTTTGAAACATTTTCACTGGTTTCTATTTGGAAAATATTCTAATATAATGTGTTACCCTCCCTGCATATTTTGTGTTTACCTGCTTAACTCCTTGCAAGCTAACCCTAAGCATGGCAGGAAAACAGTGTCCCACAGAAGTCTAGCAACCCAAAGATTTTATTCCTCTCAATTACCTCAAAGACGAGACTAGTTTGATTTCACTGTTGTGTGTTAAGTTCAGTTTATTCTTCTCTTTTCTGTTTAAATTTACTCAATGTGATGGGATCATTATTTTTGTTCCTTCACTCTGATGCTGGACTCTACATATACTTATCAGATGTGCTTCTCCTATTGTCCCTGACTATAATACAAAGAAATAGGTGTTCATAAACCAAACAGATATTTTACATATTTTCCCTAAGTTTTCCAACAGTGTCTATTTCTGCATTGTCTTGAAAGTTTTAATACTCTCAGATGAAATGAAAATTTCTGGCTTAAACTGTTGGAGGGGATACTATAGTATTCCAAAAAGAATAGAAAAATGGCATACACACTCCTCTCTAAATGCATAATATGTAGGTAAAATATAAATTCAACGTGAACATTTTAATAATAAATGTGACTTAACCACAATAATGCTATAGTTTGTGTCTGGGTGTTCCCCAAGCCTCAGCAGGCATGGGTGATTGGTTTCTTGTGTATGGCTGGGATTGGGGGTGTGAATGCTGTGCCTACCCTCAGGCTAATAGTCTGCATAAAACATGAAGGAGGAAAAGTGCTTGTTCCTTGTCTTGCACTTGTTGTTGCTTTGCTGTTTTCAAGTATTGTGAACTATTGCCTCTTTGCCACATCGCCCTGCCTTGGAGTCAGTCAATTTTGGACTGAAATCTCTACAAACTGTGAAATAATTAAATCTTTCCCACTTAATTTGTAGCTGTTGGGTATTTTGTATCAGCAATGAGGAAAAAGTACCTAAGGCAATGTTAAAAAGTCTAAGAATCATGATTTTACTGGAAATAAAATCATAATTCATATGATACAGGTTCTGAAGAGTTTAAAAATAATAGTATAATTGAATAAACATAGGAATTGAAATAAACTCAAATATGAAATCTACTGTCTCATAGAGGTAATTAGCACACAAACGTCTTCCTTCTTTGGGGCACTAACCCATTGGTGATGACCAATAGGTGGAAATGTTTCGTAGCTGAGGTAACAGCTCGGTCATTAGTATGCTCGGGATTTTGAATGCTGAAGTACATGGAGCTTCAAATGACCTGTTATGGCAGCGGCTCGATGTTCTCTGAACAGCGTGATGAGTGGGGCTTTTCAGAGGTAGCTGGATCTAAAGAGTGTGATGCTGGAAACAAGGGTTGTTAAAAAAAGGGTTGTGATTACTAAATTAGTCCACTGACTGTTTGGCATAGTTCCAGATGTGGATAGTGGCGAGGCCCACCCTAGATGTGAGCGCTACCCCTCCTAGGAGCGCAGAGCCTGGGTAAAGTAGGAGAGACAGGGAGAAGGGGAGTGTCATCATTTGCTGCCTCTATGCTACTTCAGTGTTTTTCTGCCTTCTGCTTGCCATGAACTGTTTCTCCCTCAGGTGCCCCTCTGCCATGCCAGCCTGCTCTGGAGCCAGCTCTCTGTGTCCTGCAACCTCTACAACCTCTGGGCCACAGTGTCCTTTTCTCCTTTAATTTGGGGTTTCAGCTATTTTTTTCTAAGAAGTGAGCAAAGTGGCTAAGCATTTTCCAAGGGGCTGACCTATCTCCAGTGCTATTTTTGGTGATGTATTTCATCATCTTCTGAAAAATTTTGTCCAGTCCTGCTTTCCAAATTTCAGTCAATTTCTCCTGTCAGCAACCCAGACCTTCATGCAATACAAAAAGCAAAAATATGGTACAGTACATAGAGAATTTCCAACAGGGATACTGAAAAATAGTGATATTATGTCAGTAACATGGTTTTGATTGCTGCTTGCTCCTTAGTTTTTCTTCTTTTAGTTCTTTTTTATTCTATATCAAACTCAGAACTCTATTACATTAAAATCTAAAAGTGTACTAATGCTACAAATTGCACGTTATAAACTAAGAATAATTCATTGTGGCATAGTATCACATAAGTAAAGGTATAGGAAAGTCATAGCTATATGGGACAACTAATATCATCTCTCAAGTCTTTAAAGGTGAATTGTACATGTATTCAAGACCAACAACTTTACCTCATGGAATCTGCCTATGAGAAGCAGTGAAAGCCAGGAATATGCTGACAATAATGATTACAGTGATCAATTTGTAGAAAAATTGAAATAAGGCACTCAATCATCAGCTCTATTCTGGACATGATGCACTTATGGGAAATAGAGAATGTATATATGTAATACACATAATTTTACGTATATGTGTGAATGTATCTTGTGTATCAGTGATAATGTAATTTGAAAACAAGTTCTTCAGTGTTGATAGAGTTCCAAATCAGCTTGGACAGTAGCAAAATATCGCTGAAAACAAATTTAAATTGAAACAATTTTTCCATCTCTGTACAGACATGCTTATATTTGTGTATGCAGAGGAAAGGCTTGAATAATACAATTTTAAATTAAAATGTTTTTTTCAAGGCAATTGTTAGATCACAGTCAGGGGCAAATTTTGCCTTCTCTTGAATACAAAGCATAATAGAAAGAATAACATATTTACTGCTTACACAATAAGAAACTGACTTTAATGAAGAAGGGAAAGTGATTATTTAATTAATTAATTTATTTATTTGTGTGTGTGTGTGTGTGTGTGTGTGTGTGTGTGTGTGGCCAGCTCAGCCCACCAGGGGGCGGGGCTGGCTGGCATGTGGTGCTGGGGGATTGAACCGCGGTCCCTGTGCTTTGCTGAGCTTGGTCTAAGTAGGCGCTTTAGACCACTGAGCCGTCTCACCAGCCCAGGAAAGTAATTATTTAGAAATTGTATTTTATTCAATGTGGATGAAAGCCGATGTTACTGTGTTGCACACAACCTAACACATACTCACTCTAGCTACCTAAATATGTCTGCTATAACACCGATATGTCTGGTGCCTGTTAGTCTCTTTAGGAATAATGGGGTTTACATACTTAACAGGAATCTAACTGTTTTTCAGTCGTGCAAGCAAAGTCACACAGTTAGTTGAACTGAGGAGGGATCTTGGAGGCAGTAATGATAATTTAATGAAATATTTTGTAAGCCATGTTCAGCATTGATTATCAGAATTTCCATTGTTCATAATTTTATACATTTAGTTATTATATAGTAAGAAAATTATATGTTAATACTCTATTGACTTCTTGAGTGTTAATTTCCAGTTAGAGACAAATAGTTTATTTTTACTAGGGGAGGATCATGGCTCAGAATCATTTCAGTTGACTCTTTATTAGAAGAAACTTGTTGAAACTGACTTCTGGTAAAATTATGTTAACTATCAGCAATGAAGCCAGTGGTTTCTAATCTCATATTCCATTCCATCCCATCCCATTCCATCCCATGCAGCCCTGCCTCATCCCTCCCCTCCCCTCCTCTCCCCTCGCTTCTCCTGCCCTCCCCTCTCTTCCCTTACCTTCCCCTCACAACATTGCACTCTACTATTCCCTCTTTCCTCGCCTCCCCTCCATTTTCCTCTCCTCTCCTCCCCTCTACCCTCATCCCTTCCCCTCCTCCCTTTCCTTTCCTCTCTTCTCTGCTCCTCTCTCTCTCATCATCTCTTCTTCTTCTTTGTCACCTGCTCCTTCTCTTTTTCTCTTCTTCTGTTTAGTGTTTTGAGACAAGGCTTTCTATGTCACAATCAAGCCCAAGCTGGCCTCAAGTTCTGTAACTAAGCCAGGCTATGATCCATTCACTTTAGCCTCCTGAGTGCTAGGGGTGGGCATATACCCCACCACGCCCCAGCTGGGCAAGCACTACTTTTCCACAGAATCCTTTAAGTCATAGAATATTTTACTTTTTTCTTATCTTTTAGGAGCTAATTTTACCATGGATATATGTATTATAGCAGCAAATGTTTACATTTTGCTGTTCTATTCATTTTAACTTATTTTAAAGGAATTGAACCAGGAGCACAGATTTTTAATGTTAACATTTAATTAAATGTTGTCCTGTATTATTTCAATCTCATGGCATGCTGCAAATCTTGTCTGTTATTACAATTTCTTCGTTGTAAACAAAAAGGAATCTAATAACAATTTTGAAGTTATCGATATAATGGAAAGTTTTTCTCCAAACAGTAATACCAATTAATAATTATAATATTTAGAATCATACAAATAAATATTCAATAGGTATAAATTCTATATTTTGTTAACAGACACTTGCTATATTTTGGGGCTGTGCAGAATACATGCACGTATCCTTGGGGTGTTTTCATACAGGAAGAATATACAGATATAGAATAACATATTGACATGTTATGTAGCTATTATCCTTATCTGAAAATAATGCTACTATGATGCTCTGGGGTAGGTATATTTTATCACTTATGTCAAGCTTGGTCCTGAGTGTAGAACAAAACGGAATCTTTGTAAATTGGATGGTGACGGATCCTTTCACAGATGGAACTAATTGCAGGGAACGTTCATGAAAAATTTTGAAGAGTGCCTGATAAGGAATTGTTGCATTTCTAATTAGCTCTTTATGATGTGCCAGGGCAAACAGAAACACACAGATGACACCCAGGATTTGGAGGCAGATGTGTTTGATATGGATGGGCACTGATTGGGTTCAATCCAAGAGTGCCAGACCCTAATCTCTGGTGGTTTAGGGCTTATATTGGATAAGCAAGCAGGTAGTAAAGAGGCAGAATGACTTCTGAGCTTGTCATTGGTTTATACAATGTGCACCAGAGTGACCAGCTATTTCTAAGAAACAAAGGTAACCACAAGCAGCTAATAAACTGAATTTTACTGGCTTTGGGAGGCATCTTCTGCTAGAAATGTTGATATAAAAAGATTAGGTCTGGACCTTCCCCTTGCTGAGTGTTCCCATCTATCCATGAGCTATTTGCTCTCGATCTTTGGCATATGTTTATGCCATTGCAGTGTGGTCCTCTGTGACTTTCTCCAGAGCCAGCAGAAATGAGTACCATCTAATGCTTCTCCACAACATTGACATGAGTCAAATTAACTTCTTACAAAGTAACAAGATATTTCACTTACGAACAGATTAACATAAAAAAGCCTATGAAAATTTTGAACAGTATTAACTTCATCTCAGGTGATAAATCAGAAGAGCATTTCGCAGAATGAGAACCATGCAGTTTTTTCTATATGCACAATAGAATCTAACTAGACATCAGTAATGTCAGGAAATAACCTGAATGCTAAAAAATTAAATGTCATACTAATAATCCATGAATCAATACATAAAAAGGAAAAATAAGTTTTAGAAATATATATCAAAGTAAAGTTTGAATGAAAACAAAAAATTAAAAAGTACAACAAATATGTATAATAAAAAAGGTCTGATAGGAAAAATTGAGAAACTAAACTTTTACGATGCAGAAGAAGAAAGTTTACAAATAAATTTGTAGAATTTCTGAGATCAAGAAACTACAAGAATTAGAGAAAATTAAACTCAAAACAAGAAGAAAAATAATGATGAGTAGAAAGTCATAAAATAGAAAATATAAATAATAAAACAATCTAACAATAAAAGACTAAACAGTTTAATAAAAATTTTGAATCTCTAGCAAGACTGACAAAATAAGGGGGATTATAGAAGTAACTAATATTAGCAAGAAAACACAATGCATAATAAGAGAATATAATGAATAAACTTACATCAAATTTATAACAAATTAAAAGTATGGACTAACTCATCAAAACCACAGCTGCCAAAGATCAACCAGAGTATGAAATAACTCTGAATAACTGTTATCATCAAAGTTATTAAATTTGTAGTTAAGAAACTTCTGAAATATTCTCTATATGTCTGGGTAATTTGAATAACTAACTCCAAATTTAGATAATATTTTCTAAAAGCTATAATACAATATCAGTACTAATTTCATTAGTAATAATCTCAGTATAACCTTGATATTGAATCAAAAATAGGCTGAATTAAGAAATACACAAATTATTATCTCTCACTAACTCAGACATGTAAATAATGAACAAAATATTGGCAAATTGAATTTAATAATAAATAAATAAAAATAATTATATAGCATTGTAGTTAACGTCACATATGCCAGGCTATTTTATCAGCTTATGTTTTGTTATTGTTGTTTTTGTGGTACTGGTGATTAACCTTTGGATCTTATGCTTGCCAGGAAGGTGCACATGCCATTGAGCTCTCACTCTGGCCCCTGCAAGGCTAGTTTAATATTCAGTATTCAATAACTGTAAACTATGATTAACAACAGGTTAAGGAACAAAATTCCTATGACATATATATTGGCTCAGAAAAATCATTTATCAAATTCTGATACTGATTCAATGAATAGGATATAACTATCTAAAGTTAATTTGTATTGTATCTGTCAAAATGAAACAAAAATATAAACTAAAGAACACAGTATCATACATGACAGTGATAACTGAATTCATTTTTCACTCCTTTTAGAATAAGTATGTCCTCTAAATATTGGTATTCAACAAAGCACTAAAATCTTCATATGGTGGTAAGACAAGAGAGAGAAAGAAAAGGCGAGTATATTGAAAAGTAACTGTCTTTCTTTGCTATTCACATGATTATCTATGTAGAAAATTCTGAGAAATCTACCACCCAAAAATCTACCAAAAACTAAGTAAGCAAGTTCACCAAAGACACAAGATATGTAGATATTATTAGCAGTAGTCATGATCAACAAAATGTAGCATGTTTCTATATATTAACAATGAATACATGGAAGTGAAAATTAACAATGTGATCCATGCTTGTTTCAAGAAATATTAGATATGTAGATATTAATTAATAACTGTGTGCTCCATTTCCAATTTAAAAGTACAAAATAACCAAACAGAAGTGAGGCGTCCTACTGGGTACATAGTTTGAAAGACAACCACTATAAGGATTTCAGTTCCACGCAATTTTATCCATATGTTCAGCTCAATTTTTTTCCAAAATTCTAGCAAGGGTTAAGAGTAAAAAGCGACACATCCTAAAGTTTATATGAAAAATAAGAGAATGAAGTGAGAAGTATCACACTTCTGTGTGCAGCATACTGTATAATTTCAAGTGAAAAGATACTATAATTTTAATAAAGGTAAAAATATACAAGAAAATAGAATAAAATAAAGGACCCAAGAAATAGTAAACTCATAATCATATGATCATCTTTTTCATAAAATTCAACAAATAACCCAATGGAGACAGTAATGCCTTTTCACAAAATGATTTTGCAGCAAGTGAAGACTGTGTGTTTATTCTTTGTCATTTTTCTAAGCAATATAAAACTTATATGAAGACTAAAGCTTATAGATAAATGTTCACAGAGGCTTTATGTATAACAGCTGAATGATAAAAAGATTTACATAGCATCAACTGAATGAGCAAAGTGTCACATACTGTTATGGTTTGTATCTGGTTGTTCCCTCATAGCCTCATGTGTTATGGGGCAGACAAGGCTGGAGGAGCAACAAGTGGTTTGAGGGTTGAGGCCAGAGGACCAGGGTGTGACCTGAGGGGTGGGGCCAGAGAGGCATGAACCATTAAACTGGCTAGCCCATGCTTTCTCAGAGATGTGGAGAGCATCATCGTGGACACAGCAGTGCCCTAGTCACTCCTCCATTGTCTTGAAACCTCCAGTAACTGTGAGCTAAATAATCATTCCTTCCTTCATTTTGATTGTTGGGTATTTGTTCCGGCAATGAGAGAAGAGTAACTAAATACAAAATTTGGTACCAGAGAAGTGGGGTTGTTGCTGCGGCTATACCTGATGATGTGGATTACAAGCTTTAGGGAATGGCTGATGGGAAGAGATAGAAAAGGTTTGGAGATGTCACCTGTGAGCGAAGCACTGGAACAGCTTCAGCTGCTCTGTAGGGGAGATTCTGGTCAGAACTCAGACCAGAAGACTGATAGAAAACCTGCCTGTAAGGACCAGGCTAGGGAGGTTTCTTCTGGGAAGGACTGCATTGGTTGCTGGACTCCAGATCACTTGTGCTTGGCTTGGCAGAAAGTGTGTCTGAATTTTGCCTGTATCCAGAGACTTTGCCTGAGACTGAGATCAAACATGGAGGACTGATTAACCTTTCAAAGGAAGTCACAAAGCAGTCAAATATTGGGGCAGGGGCATGATTATTGTTGGGGGTTCTTAGTCAGATTTACGTTGAGAGTGAAGAGCAAAGAGCCGAGGAGAATCATCTAAAATATTGTGAGTTTGGCCAGAAAGAAAGCTCCAATAATACTATGGAATGCAAAGATAGAGCTGAGAGGATCTCCATTGCTGAGAAGAAACAGGAGAGTAGAAAAGATGTCCTGAGGGCATCACAGCAAGTGGCAGGTTCTCGCCCTTTGCAGCCGCAGAATCACAAGGTGAGAGACTTTGCTCTGAAGAGAAAGCAGTAGAGCTTCATGTTCCAGAATGGAGGCAGTATCCACACTGAGTTCCAGAATTGATGCAGCAGCCACATCAGATTACAGAATGGCGCCAGCATAGAGAATTTGTTTCTCGGAATCAGGGTAAGAGTTCTTATTAATCCAGGCACTCGACCCCTGCAGCCAAGAGAGGGGAAAGCCTGGCCCTGCTCCAGCTCCAGCAGACCTTGGCATCATCCACACGGCATTAGTTTCAGGCGCATGCAAAATGCAGGAGTTCTGAGGTTGAGAAGGCTTCCACCTCGATTTCAGAAGGCCTGAGAGGCCAGGCGGTGTGCCCCTGAGAGGGCAGTGTGGGAATCTGTATGTGAAAAGCCTATTCAGTGGAAACCCCAGAAATTTGGAAAAGCCAGGAACGTGGATCATCAAGTGAAACTGCAAAGAGGGAGCAGAGCTGGCCTAAGCGAGAAGCCAGGGGGGCTACCACCACCATGAGTGCCATGGGGGCAGAGCCACATGGAGCTCACAATTTGCCGCAGATTGCTTCAGATCTTTCACGTGGAACTATAGGACTTAATGTTTGCCCTGCTAGATTTTGGACTTGTTTTGGCCCCAACGGTTTGTATTCTTCTGTGTATACCTTTTGGAATGGCAATGTTTATCTTGTGGATTTGAATATTGGATGTGTTTAACTTTTTATTTGTACAGGGTCTTAAAGTTGACAGTTTGCCTTGGATCTTGGAGGAGACTTGGGACTTTGACTTTTCAGCAATGTTGGGACTTTGGCAATTATTAGAGATGGACTAAAATGCCTTTTGCAGAAAGGGATGTACTTGAGACTTTTGGGGTTGTGTTAAGTTGATACATTGTGTCAACTTGGCTGAATCAGCTCCAGCAGATCTCACCGTGGGAGCCTAGCCCTGCAGGTGGGCAAGGCCCAGGAACTGAGAAAGACAGGAAGTCGCCCTGCCTGGTTTCCTGCCACCCTGTCCTGCTTCCGTGGAGAAGTCTCAGTCTTTGGAGAAGCTTGATTTTGGCAGCTGCGCCACTTTGGAGGAGCGCTGATCTTCACCATGGAGCGCTGGTCTTGGCAGTCAATGCAGAAGGAAGAGAGAGGCTTGATGGGCGCCGCAGCTGCTGCTCCTCCTCTGCTTTTCATTGTTTTCTGCTGTCATGAACTGCTATCATTTGCCTTGGAGCCAGCGGAATATGGACTGAACCCTCCAGTAACTGAGAGCTAAATAAACCTTTCCTTCCTTCATTTTGAGTTTGATATTTGTCCCAGCAATGAATAAAAAGTAACTAAGACAGGGGTCGAGGGGTGGAATCTTATGGTTTGTATCTAGTTGTCCCCCATAGCCTTATGTAAATTATAGGGCAGATGTGGTTGGGGCAGCAACAAGTAGTTTGAGGGGTGGGCCAGAGGACCAAGGCAGGCTTGAGGGGTGGGGCCAGAGAGGCATGTACCATTAAACTTAGCCTATGATTTCTCAGAGATGTGGAGAGGGTCGTCCTGGACATGGCAGCACCCCAGCCTCTCCTCCAATGTCTTTAAACCTCCAGTAACTGTGGGCTAAATAAACCTTTCCATACCTCATTTTGAGTGTTGGATATTCATCCCAGAAATGAAAGGAGAGTAACTAATACATATACCTCTACCTTGGAATGCTACTCAGCAAAATCGAGTGAATTTCAGACTTAGTTCAGAAGAAGCTTCAGGGAATTTCACTAGTAAAAGAAGTCAGTCCCCAAAGGCTGCGGGCTACATGATCCCAATTATACAGTCATTCTATAATGTGAAGCCATCTAATGAGATAAAGATGAAGTCTTCCAGTGGACGATCACAGTGATAACAGAACTATCACTTGACTCAATACAAGAAACTGCACATGGGAAAAAACCACATGGAAATAAACATAGAGAGAAAATATAGTACAAATAAGAGAGAAGAAATCTGTATTTATGTCATGTTATAGATTTAATACTTTATCGTTTGTAAGATGTTGTCATTCAGACTTATAAATTTATCATGTGATGTCTGTTATTTTTTCTATATTATCCAGCTATCTTAAAATCAGATTAAATATTTTAGTAAAATGTTCTATAAAATTTAAAGTTATATGTTACAAAATAAAACTCCCCAAACCCAAAACTCTGTATGTGAATATATATGGTGAATGATAGTGTTGATCAGATTCCATACATTGTCATCATCCTTATCTACCTCTAAATCCTTTCTCTCTCTTTTCACCTTTTTCTCTATTGTGAAATGCATAGACTTTAAACATAAAATTTTATTCAGCAGGGTAATTCTTCCAGGATTATAATTGATGATAATTTACTAGACATCTAGGTATAAGTCATAGCTCTTGGTTGAAAGTAACGCATCTAATGTGCTGAATGAATCATTTTTCTGTATATGAAGTCAGTAATGGTGATGAAGTCATTATTGTGGATTAAAAGAAGAAAGAAGGGATTTTTTCATTTGTATGAAATACTTTGATGAATACATATTATGGACAACGCTATGCACCTTTCTAGAGGAGAAAAATAATTAAAACCGTATGGTCTGTATCAAATAAGAATACAATTAAGATTTGTTTTTCATTTTGAGCAATAATAAAGTGATTCCTTATTTTGTTTACCATTTAATTGGCTCCAGATGGTTTTAGCATTCCTGCTGTAAGATCTTCCTTAGCTGCAATTTAATTCAACAATGCAGTCTTGCCAGACACTTCTTAATTTGTCTGCATAGCCATTTCTTAAAACTAAAATTGTTTGACATTTATTGATGGCAAATTAAATGTTTTGAAAACAAAGATCTAATGAAATATGTTTGACTAAGAGAGCCTACATGGACGCCTGCGAAAAATGTTTTATGACTTTGCAAATTCATATCAGCAATGATCCTGAGAATCTTCAGAAGACTTTTGAATCTGGCAGATAATTGGAATGATTCTCACTCTGACTATATATACTGACACCTGTGAACTAAGCAACTGCACTGAAGATGGCAATTTGTAATAGTAGGTTCATGCTTGGAGTGCCTGTCATTCTGGTCTTCTGAATACGGCTTTTTGTCATGACATGCCAGTTGCTGACATGCTCTCTTGGGTAGATGATTGTTCAAAAAGAATGGGGTGGTGAATGAAGGCAGGAGACAGGAAAAGGAATATTTCGGGACTGTCCTGCTACAAGGTTGTATATGGTTAGATTTCTGGACTTACGTGCAAACATAAGAATTATACAATTTTTATGCCTATTTTTAAAATATATTTTACTTTTTCAAATGTTGCTGGAATAAAAAGGAATTAAACTTCAACATATGAATACTTGATGAAAAATACCTGTTCCATGTTATGCCTAAGATGTTTGATATTCAGACAGATAGTGAGGTTAAGCTTAACAGCCTATGTTGTATGGTAGTAATAAGATTCTCTTCTGGAAGGTGAACAACCTAAGTTTGCAGACAAAAATTAGAGAAGAAGGAGGGCCACAAGGAAGGCCAACATTTTGGCCCTAGCCTTCTAAGTTCAATTAAGACTCAGAATATATGAGATCTTGTACTGTAATGTCATGTAACTCGGTAATGTCCCAAATTTTATGATCAAGGAGATTATGATGCCAAAGAGGAAAGTGATCGATGATGTAGAGTGTGTCTATGGAGAGACACATGGAGAGAAAACATTCTCTCAGGCTTTCCCAGAGAGCACATTGGCCAAACAATGGCCGTGACTCATCCACATGGCTGACACTGACAAAGGATCTACAATCTGAGGTACAGGATCTCAGAATAAATCCTGAGGGGATTTGACTGACCTTATGAGATCCAAAAGCTACAACTTTTGTTGCATATGTCTTGCTTTATCTTGGTCTTAACCATTCAGCAGAAAAGTATAAAAACGAAGTATAAGAAGTAAAGCCATGTTGTGATGTTGAGCTGTAGGGGACTCAAGTCAACAATTTCTGACATTGCCAGTGAAGTGGAAGACCCAATACTATTATGAGCTACTGGACTCTTTTAGAATATTTTGCTGAGTTAACACACATATAATATTCAAATGATTGAAGTAAACAAAAAAAGGGATACAGACAAATGTCCATTGTGTATCTGTGTATTCAAAATGGTTAGGATAGATGTATAGTTACATTCTCTTAATGAATAGAGGGATTAGTTCTAATAATGTTTGTGAATAGGTTATCATGTCTGCATCTTGTACAGCAAAAAACCACTAGGAAGAGAGTATGCAATGTGTTAACTATTGAAATTGTCCTACCAATTTGATTTGAAACTATCTCATTGCTATTTGTTTCTCAATAAAATTATGGAAAAAAAACGAATTCATATCAACACATATTGCATAGTACATATGATAACGTGCCATGTAAAACTTGCTGGAAGAGATAACACAGTGCAGCTGAGGGGTGTCACTAAAAGAGCTCCTTGGTGACCTCTAGCTTACCTGGGGGCCAGGCTGAGTCTCTCCAAGTGCCCATGACCACTGTCCAACTATCTGGAATGGGTAGCAAACATTTGCTTGATTATTAGTGAGCACTTTTTAGGGCCTGTTTATTTTTTCTTATGTGGTAGAGTGTCTCTGTTGTGTGAATAGCAGTGGTAAATAAGAGACAAAGATTTCTCAACAGATAAGGGAATTTAATTTCCTAGGTTTTTAAACATTGTATCTTCTAAAGATTACTAAAATTTATACATTTTGCTAAGTTTAGGAGCTAAAATTATATAATTCATATTTTATATTGGGAAATTATTTTATAATAGGAATAGGATGTATTTAAATTTAGTTGAATTGGGCTGGTGAGATGGCTCAGTGGTCTAAAGCACCTACTTAGAACAAGCTACGCTAAGCAAAGCATAAGGACTGCGGCTCAATCCCCCAGCACCACATGCCAGCCAGCCCCGCCCCCTGGTGGGCTGAGCTGGCCACACACACTAAATGAATGAATGAATGAATAAATAAATAAATAAATAAATAAACAAATAAATTAAAAAAATAAATTTAGTTGAATTAATATCTTGCACCTTCAATGGAATTGTTTTCAAATTTTGGTCAAGAATAAATAATTTCTTCCTTTAGGAAGTATAAAACTTACCAAATTAAATGCAAGTTATATTTCTTTTACAACCACCTATAGAAGGCCATTGAGATTCTTCCACCTTATTTTAAAATAAAACTTGTGCAATGTGAAAATTGAAAATAATATTATAGGAAATGTTTATATTGTTAATAACTTATAACTTGACATGATAAACCAATAGTGATATAAATAACTATTTACATATCTTAATCTCTATTCAAACAATGTGAAAAAATGTGAAAATGTTTAATCATTAATTTGGAATTGTATTACTCTGGTAATTATTAAACTGACTTCACTAACCTTCTGGATTTTCCTTATTCATAGAAGAGAGAATCGATGAAGATGAAAGGAGAGTGAGTACTTTACAAAGAACATTACAATTTGAAGTTGGAACAACACTGATGTAAAGAATAGAATGTATAAGTGTCAAAGATGAATTGCCGATGGGTAAAATCAATTTATGAGAAAGAGCATTAAAAGTTGTGAGAAATATTATGCTGAGAGCTGAAGTTCTGTATGTTCCCTTAGTAAAATGTTCAGCAATTGAACTCTGACATTTATAGGAAAATTATATTCAGATATGATTGTGAGTAATACCTAATGTTACTATACAATCTATAAAGGAAAATTATTCAAATAAATATGCTATTCAAATATAATTATAACTTTAATGTTTGAGAAATAAACAGTGAGAATATGTGTAGACAACACAGACATTTCTTCCTTAATGACTTATTGGTTTAATGACGCTTCACATTTACAACAAACTGCTGGGACTTAGAGTCCATCTTTTATCTGTGTACACACGTCTACATCTTTAGAGAGCTTCAATGTCTTTTTGTACAGTGCACCTTGTTTGTACAGCAGTGTAAGTTTTGCTGATTGTACCGTTAAGTACTGTACTGTAGTTCTACATTTTGTGCCTTGTAGTACTGCCTGTAAGACTTGGCCAAATAGGAGCAAAGTCATCAAGCTGGAGCTTCGTGTGAATTCCTTTGCTGGGGATATTGAAATGTGCGTAACAGGCACAAATCCTAGCTTAGCAATTCCTTCAGTTACAGAACTGACCATAATTTGGTTGCTAAAGGAGGAATTTCTGCCCTAGAAGATGAGATCAAATTCTATATGTTTAATCACTAGAAAGCATGGTTAAAAATAATTTGAAAATTTTAACAATTATGTAACTTAATAAGCCACTGAAATTTTATGTCAACAATATTTAAACCACTTATTCCACAAATTATGTACATAGCTGTAATCTTCACTTTCAATCAAATTATAAAATTTAACAAACCCAGTATTACAAAAAATGGTTTTATTTTTTCTTTTATGGTCTTTTTCTTTTTTGTAAAATATTCTCATGATTTCTTCTTATTTTTAATGTATTTAGTACAGGTTCCAACTATGCAACTCAGACATGTAATGATCCTTCTCTTTTCAGACTACCTAGGCTGAGACTACAGGTGTTTACCACCATGCCCGGTCTCAGTGGACAGCTCAGAGAGCCCGGGTGTGGGACCAGAGTGGCATGTAGTGTCAGGGATCAAACTCTGGTCCCTGTGCTGGCCTGAGCAGGCACTTACTCTGCTGAACTATCTTGCCAGCCCCTTTTCAGAGATTTTTATGGCTATTTTGTGTAAAATTATGATTCATCATTTTTCAACACCCTGTTCTCCGAAGTGCCTTTTAATCCAAATATATTATCTACACACTAATTCCAAGCTTGTCCCATGACAAATTTTTCACTTTGGAATATTTATTGAATTATCAATTAGAGGGTATTCTAATTTTACTGAGTAGATATATATGTAATTTCCTCTTCTCTTTAATTGTAAGTTTGAAAAGTACTATTATAAGAAGACTGTTAATGTTAATGTTTGAAAATTATAAAATATAATTTGAACCCCTCACACCCAAACATATTGGTTTTACTTTTTCAATTTTTATATATCAATTACAGCAAGACCCTGATGTATCAAAATTTTCCATTCCTGAAGAATTATTTGTAAATCAGATTCATTTGTAAGACAACAAATTGAATCTTATGCAGTTCCTTGTGAATGTTCATTACAAAGGCTCGTGTGTTGAGGACTTACCATATATCTCTTCAGTGCTGACAAGCTAAAAGATACAGATGTCAATCAACGTCATCTAATTTGTCAGTATATAAAAACACATCCATTTCACTATTATTCTCCCTCAGTTCTGGGCCATTTCTCAAGGAAACAACTAATATTTTTTCACCTTATTCTGTAGAGCTGTCAATATGCTAATTCTATAATGTAAGTCTTTGAACATTGTCGTATATCACAGCCACATCGCAAGCTCAACATTATTGAATGTATAACCTCAAATTGGTAGCAAACTTTATTAATTTGTTCTGTGATAGTCTTTTGTAAATATAGTTGTTTATATCTGTAACATAAGAGCCCGGCATTTTATCGATATTCATCTTAAGTATCATAACATAGATAAGTTATCCATCTTTATTGTCCCATTTATTTGTTAAAGAATGTGGCTCGTTTGTTCTATTGATGTTTTCACATTCTGATTTCTGTTGATTGCATTTCCACAATGTTCTTCATAACTTTCATCTTGGCCCAGACACTCTAAAGATGGTGCTGTGTTTCCTTTTCCAATTATATTTAGTTTCACGAAGTCAGGACCTTATTTCTGTGATGCTTACCCTCCAGTAGAGGGGGTCAGATTTTAGCACTCTGGTTCACTCTTATCAGATTTGCTGCTGCTTAAAATTCATCAGCAATTTTCATTTCCTTTATTTATTTTAATTTCTTAGCTTTTCCTCTAAAAATTTTGGAAATTATTCATGATTTTTTAAATTAATCCAGTACTTTGTTATGAAATTTCAAAACAGTGATATTCTAGCATATTACCTTTACTAGATAAAATATTCAAACAAAATATTTGCCTCATAAAATGCTTGCATGACTTGAGATACAAGACCTCAAGGGAAAGACAGAGGATAAGTTAACATTTTCTTTTATTTTAAATCAAGATTTATTTGTTTTCTATTTTCTCTTTTTTCCCGTTTTGTTAACTAAGAGAAGACCTTTTATTTGAAGGTAGAGAAAAGGTGAAAGAGCTGGAAAAGAGCTAGGCTGGGGTAGGGAGCATTTGAAAGTGAAATGAAGCTCCTTAAAGCAAAGTTTGGTATTGTTAACTTTCAGAATTAAACACTGAGAGTTTGAGTGGGTTTTTATTTTATTTTATTTTATTCTATTTTATTTTATTTTTTCTACTGAGATGTCTCCCCAGCCCCTGAGTGGTTTTTTAAAATGTACTTAATATGTTTAAATTTCTTTAAGGCATTGTGTTTGGGCCTCGGAGTTCAGTGGCATAAGCGCCTGCCTGGCAAGGGTAAGTTCCTGATTTCAATCCTCAGTACCAAACAAAAACAAAAAAATATATATTGTTTATTCTTGTATAGTTTTTTTCTGTTCTGGGAGATTTCTTTTAATATTTTTTGTTTCCTATCTATTTTCTGAATGCTTTCAAAAGATGATTTTGTACAGGTCTTTTAAAAGTTTTTATTTATTGTCTATATATTCAGTCCATGAAGTTTGAAAAGAAATTCTCATTAATTTCACACAAGTATTATTCTGGTTTTTTTCTATGCTTTGACTTTCCGCATGATACTGGAAGCCAACAACATAAGTCTTTTTTTTTATTTTATTTTTATTTATTTATATGTGTATGTGTGTGGCCAGCTCGGCCCACCAGGGGCTGGGGCTGCCTGGCATGTGGTGCTGGGGGATTGAACCGCGGTCCCTGTGCTTTGCTAAGCTTGTTCTAAGTAGGTGCTTTAGACCACTGAGCCATCTCACCAGCCCAAACAGCATAAGTCTTGCACCTGGAAAGTTTCTTTTTCCTTTCTTTTCTTTCCCCAAATGGTTATGCTAGTTGACAACCACCAGGAGCAACACATTTAATTTCTTAGTTGTGTTTATATATCTGAAGACTATTGCTTCCTCCCTATTGTACTCTCAGTCTTAGCCCACTCAGGTATTCATCCCCCAGGTTTCCAAACCAATGTCTCCTGTGTCCTCATCCACAAATACACCTCAGTATCCTTCACCCAGAGTTTAGGGTTGTCTTTCTGAAAAGAAAATTTAAAATGTCACCAACAAATGTTGGCCAGGTTGTCATAAAGTTGCTTTAATTTCATAACTTTTTTCCTTTAATATGAAGTCAAAAGTTTCTCCTATAAATTCCGAGACTTTTAAGACCTCACTTGTCTCTTCTCTCAAGACAAGAACAGGGTCATTAACAGACTTCTTTTTTTTTTTTTTCATTTTCAAAAAAATGTTTGTGCTTGCTTTCACACATACAAAGCTTTCTGTGCATTCCCTGGAGGACTGTATTCTCCATAGTGAGTACTCTTAGCAACTTGCTTCACAAATTTACACATTTCCTCAGGAGCTTTGTTACTTTTGCACAATGTTCTCCTAACCCAGTATAGCATTTCAGACTCTTAACCCCATACATTTTGGAGAATCTGAATAAGTATTGGACCTTAATATTATTTCTTTTTTCCCCTTTTTTTTATGGGTGTATGTACCAATAATGAAACTCAGGAACTTGTGCTTGCCAGGCAGGCACTTGCTCTACTGAGTTATATCCCCAGTGCAATTATTTTTTTTCTGATTTTCCTCCTTTAATTTCTTCCACTTTTCCACCTAAATTATACTCTTCAGAATTTGGACTATGTAAGACATTTAGTTGAATACTGCTGAACAGCATTCAGATATTCCCATTTAACTGGAGATTTATTCTCTGTGAATAAGAACACCATTCTTCATCATGGCTTCTGCAACATAATACCACATATGCACCAGCATAAATTGCAGACCTACATTTGACTGAGTTATGGCTGCTAACAAGCCCAGCTTCAGTGTCTCCTGAGGATTTTCTTTCTGATCAGAAGAGGCCTCTTTTCTGACATCGTCACATGGCATCCTCCTGTCTCACCCTAGCACTGATCACACTCAGCAGAACTGTATCTCCACTAACTGGTCACCTATCAAAGGGCCACTTCCTAATACTCCCACTTCCATGATGGATACAAAGTCTGCTTTCTGACACACTTACTTGAACAGTGGATTTTAGGAAGACAAACACATTCAGCACATAAAACTATTTTAACAAGTGAGATGATTTTAATGCACCTCTTCACATCCTCAATTGATCAAGACAAGACCATTTAGCTTTTATGTGTTCTATTATCCCATTCCTTTTTATTTCAGGTTTCTGTTCTCTAGCTGATTGCTGTAGTTGACTTATGCATTAACATAACTTTAAAATATGCATTTCCTCAGAAGTGTCATGTACAATTTGTGTTTTAAAAAGATAGTTTTCATTTAATCAGAAAGGCTTACTGAAATGTTGGCCAGGTAGTGCTTTAAGCTGCTTCACAAAATACCCTTTTTGCTTTGAAGAAATAGAAGAAGGAGCATTATTGTGCTAGGTAATAATAAATATGGGCTTCATTGAACAAGCTCACCCCCTAAAAATTCCAAATGACAGGGTGGCATGTACCTTACTTTCCTTCATTTGTCATCTGAAAATGCCGGAGAGAAAACTACTGGCCTGCAAATATTTTTCTCCCCAAGATGCACTACATAAGAAAATATGTAGCTATCCTAAACCGCCACAGAGCTCTTCACCAGGGGCTATGTTTTGGCTGCAAACATTATCATAGATGTTTATTTGTTCTTGGTTTTTGATTCTCTGTTTAATCTTTGAACCCGTTGAGGAGTAAACGGAGGCTCTTACGGTTTCATGAGCTTGGGAGCCCTTGAGAACGGCCTACGTCACCAGATCTGCCATTTTTGCTTGACAGCAAAAGGAAACCTGAAACTCTTTATATTGAATTCATGCTGAATTTAGAACAAAAGAATGGATCAGGAAACTAAGGGCTATATCACAATTTGAGATTTAGGGTATTCTATTTTTATAAATTCCATCTTGAAAGCTTGAAATTTTAAATGTGCATCAACATATGTTGAAAAAGTTAGCACATATAATCCTTTATTCAGCATTTCACATAAAGCAAGAAGTCATACTGGAAGGAAATTGAATTTGAAAATTCTGTTTTATCTTCACTTTCCTTGTATATCTATGTAGAGCCTCGATTGAGTGGGAGTGCCTGCTAAGTAAGCTCCTTTACTTCTGCATTCTTTTGAAATGGTCTGACTAATTCAGGAATGACTACTAGAGACAAAAATATAGCCTAACCTTCTCCCATTTAAAGTCAAAATATGTACTGTCACATGCTAGTTAAATACTGCTATGGTAAGAAAAATGATTTCCAGCTTTCCACCCACATGTATACTAAGAGCATGGTTATGAAATTACATATTTTTACTAGTTTCAGTTTTATATTTAAAAAAATATTATTTCAATAACCATAAATATAAATTATTATGCTCAAATTTATGACTTATTTATTTTATGTTATTTTATTGAGAAACAAATATCAGTGAGACTGTTTCAAAACTGATTAATGGGACAGTTTCAATAATTAATATATTGCATATTGCTCTCTTCTTAGTGGTTGTCCATAGTACAAGTAGAAGTCAGAGTATCCTGTCCAAACACTATTAGTACAAATCCTTCATTTCTTTGAATTAAGCAAAAGTAGCTGTATATCTATCCTAACTATATTGCATATACAAATACAAAACTGTCTTTCCTTTGTATTGTCTTTTTTGTTTAATCATGTCAGAAATGGGTATTCAATTGGCATTTAAATACTATAAGTGCATGAATTCAGCAAAAAAAATAAAAATCCAACAGAGTTTAGCAGTCCATAATAGTAGTGGGTTATGGGATATCCACAGAAATTGTTGAATTGAGCCTTTCACAGCTCAGCATATTAATATGGCTTTACTTTATATACCTCGTTTTTATACTTTTCTCTGGATGGTTAAGACCAAGATAAAGCAAGACCTATACAGCAAGAAATGTAACTTTTGTATCTGATAAGATCAGTCAAGTACACTCAGAATTTATCCTGTAACCCTGTACCACAGTTTGCAGATCCTTTGTCAGTGTCAGTCATGTGGATGAGTCACAGCCATTGCTTGACCACTTTGCTCTCTGTGAAAACCTGAGAGAATGTTTTCTCTCCAGATGACTCTCCTTAGGCACACTATCCACCATCAATCACATTTCTCTGTGGCTCCATAATCTCCTTGATCAGAACATTTTGGACACAACTGAGTTACATGATGTTACAGTATAGGTTCACTATGTCCTGAGTCTTCACTGACCTAGAAAGGCTATTGTCAAATTGTTGGCTGTCCATGCACCCTTCTATTTCTCTAATTTTTGGTTTATAAACGTAGATTGTTAATCCTCCAGAAGAGAAGCTTGTTATTGCCCTATGTCTTATGCAGTTGGGTTTAATCTCACTATCTGTCTGAATATCAAACATCCTGGGCATAACATGGAAGAAGTATTTTCCATCAAATATTGACATGTTAAACAATAAGTCCCTACAGAATATGGAGATAAAAATTTAAAAAATGAAAAATATTTAAAGAATATGAATAAAAATTACATATTTTTACACAGAAATTTAGAAATTTAACCATATACAACATTGAGGCAGGAGAGTCCTGTGACATTTTTTTTTACTTTTTCTTGTGTCTTTTTTTCTGTTATAACGTATTAAAAACAAACAAACAAACAAAAACAACTTTTACTTCTGAGACAGTATGGTAAGAATTCGTATGTCATGACAAGAATGACATATTTGGAAGCCTAGAATGACAGGTGTTTCAAGTGTGATTCTTCTATTACACATTTCTATCTTCAGTACAGTTCTTGGTTCACAGGTGTCAGCGTATATAGATAGTCAGGATAAGAATTCTACCAATTAACAGCTAGTTTCAAAAACCAGCTGAGGTCTCACAGGATCATTGTCTTGCCCATCTTTTGCATATAAATGTATGGCTTTGACACTGTCCTGTTTCCCAGCTTTTCTCCTTGCCCTCTTCATTTTCCAATCCTCAAGTTCTTGTTTTCCTTTTAATTGTGTTATGATTTTCTATTTGTATTTATTATTTTGAGATCTTATGCAAGGGAGACTATATGATATTTACACATGTCCGTCTGGTTTATTTCACTTATGAGTATATCTTCAAGTGGCATCCACTTCAATATAAATGCTTCAACTTTATCACTCTTTATAGCTGAGTAATATTCCAGTGTGTAAAAATACCACAACTTTTTCAACCATTCCTCATGTGATGGGCATCTTGGTTGTTTCCAATATTTGGCTATCACAAACTGTGCTGTTACAAACATAGGTAAACGTATATCACCATGATATGACATTTTCTCTTCCTCTGGGAAAATTCCCAGTAGTGAGATAGCTGGTGTGAATGGGATTTTGAGTCCTAGTGTCTTAAGGAGTCTCCACAATGATTTCCATAACGGTTGCACCAGTCTACATTCCCACCAGCAGTGGACAAGGGTTCCTTTTTCCTGACAGCCTCTCCAACATTTGTTGTTGGGTGATTTCTTCTTGATAGCCGTTCTTTGTGGGGTGAGATGGTATCTCAGTGTTGTTTTAATTTGCATTTCATGAATGGCTAGTGATTTGGAGCATTTTTTCATATATTTATTCACTTCTTTAGTTTTGTCCACTGAGAAGTGTGTACTCATCTCAGATGCCCATTTCTTGATTGAGTCTTTAAATTTTGGGGCCCTAATATTATTTCTTTATAATTTCTAGAGAGTAGACCTTCATCTGAGTGCTTATTATTAGTTAAAACTTTTTCAAAATTTGTGGGTTGTCCTTTCACTTTCTTTGAAATTTCTTTTCACATGCAAAGACTTTTCCATAAGAGGATATCCCAGTTGTAAATTATTTCACATGTTTCTCATACAGTTTGATTTTTCTTCATGAACTCTTCAAGAGATCCTCCTAATTTCTCTTCAAGGAGATTTAGTGTTTCTGTTTTAATGTTTAGATCTTTAATCCATTTTGACTTTAGCCTAGTGCATGGTTATATACCTGAGTCAAGTTTTAGTTTTTGGCATGTAGAGAGCCAGTTTTTCCAGCACCGTTTGTTAAAGACGCTATTTTTCTTACAATAAGCAAGTTTGGCCCATTTTTGAAGATCAGGTGGCTGCATGTGTTCATAGAGGATTATGCATCTTCTCATCCATTCCACTGATCCTGAGGTCTATTTCATTGCCAATATCATGCTGATTTTATCACAGTATCTTTGTAGTGTCATTTCAACTAAGGAATTGTAATTCCTCCAGCGTTGTCTTTGTTGGACAGGATTGCCTTTGCTATTCTAGGTCTTTTCTCTTTCCAAATAAATTTTAGGAATGATTTCTCATTCCTAGGTCTAGGAGGTATGTGGTGGTAGTTTGACAGGCATTGCATTAAAATTGTACAACAATTTTGGGAGTATGGCCATTTTCACAATGTTGGTTCTTCCTCTGCGGGAGCAGAGAATATTTTCCATTTTCTGAAATTCCTCTATGTTCCCTTTTTTCAGGGTACTGTAATTTTCCTTGAAAGGATTTTTGACATCTCTAGTTAGATTAATTCCAAGATATTTCATTTTCCGTAGTACTGTTATAAAAGTTATTATTTCTTTAATGTCCCTCTCAGTGTGTTTGTTACCTGTGTAGAATTATGCTATTGACATTTGGGCTTTGAATTTCTATCCTGATATGCTACTGAATTTGTGTATCAATTCTAGACCTTCTGTTACACTCTTGGGATCCCTCCACCTCTCCAGAGCGAAACCAAGTCCAAGTCCAGCAAGTGTGTGGGAGAGCATATGCTCTCTCCTGTGCCCCCTGGACATCTCCAGACCCAACTCTGCATCTGAAGTCCCTACAGAGAGACTAGGGGCCAGAACCCTCCAACTAATCCAGGAGAAATACATCTTGCCCAAGAAGCACAATAGGCTCACTTTCAAGGGCTGCAGCAGGAAGGAGCTAAGTACAGCACCCAGGTCCAAGCCAGGCACAATGGGATGATCTTAAACTTAGTAGATCTGCACCTGAATTTCAGTAGGTGCTAAGGTTATAACTGCACCAAATCTCTACACCAAAGGTCGGAGGATAGTGTTACACAAAATGAAAAAGAGAGCAAAAACCAATCTCAGACTCCAAGCCCACCCAGAACAAGTGCAGAAAACACTAACACAGAAAAAATTGGGAATCATACAACTTAAATGTCTGAACCAACAGCGTCTGAAATAAAGAAACAACCAAAGAAAAGAATAGAGGAACTCAGATCAGAAATAACCTCTGGTATAAAAAAGGAAATCTCTGAATTAATAGCATTGAAAGTAAAGATGAGAAGAACCAAATGGAGAAACATATAGAGGACATCAGATCAGAAATAATCGCTGAAGTAAAAGAATATATAACTGCTTCTCTATAAAACACTAATAAAAAATAGATGAGATTAGTAGAATGACAGATTCCTTTTAAGAAATAGATCACATGAAGCAGAGCCACAGAGATCTAGAGGAACTTGAAATCTCAATCACAAGCTTGAAAAAGTATTTGAGTCAAAGGAAAGATACAGTTTCAGATCTTGAAGACAACTTCTCACCTAGTGAAAAGGTAAGATAAGTTAAAAACAACGAGGATGCAGGAAAAAAAAATTCATCACCTGCAAGATGATGCAAAGATGAACAATGTGAGACTAATAGGCATCAATGAGAAAGAAGGAGTCAATATTAATGATATAAAAGGAATATGGGCAGAAGTAATAGCAGAAACTTCCCAAATATGAGGAAACAATCTGACATTCATAACATAAGCATACAGAATTCCAAATAACTTCAACCTAATTCAAAACACACTGAGACATATAATAGTCAAGATCCCAGATATTCAGCACAAGAACAATATAATAAAAACCACTAGAGAAAAGAAACAGATCACATTTAAAGGAAAACCCATAAGAATAACAGCAGTCTTCTCTTCACAAACCTTGAAGTCAAGAAGATCGTGGAGCAGAGTACTTCAGGTCTTCTATGAAAACGAATTCCAGCCCAGATTACTATACCCTGCAAAACTTTCTTTCAAGTTTGATGGAGAAGTGAAATACTTCCACAACAAAGAACAAGTAAAGAATTTCATAATGTCAAAGCCAACATCACACAGACTACTAAAAGCTGTTCTAGAGAAGAACCAAAATGATCAGAGCTCCATGAAAGAGAACAGAATGAACCCACTAAATAGGGCAAACAATTAGGTGCAGGATAAAAAGGAATAAACAGCAGCAAGTAAATAACATGTAGACCATGAGTCAATATATCTCAATTCTGACCATCAATGTAAATGGACTCAATTAGCCAATTAAGAGAAATAGACTGGCACAGTGGATTAGGAAACAAAATGCAACAATATGTTCTTTACAAGAAACACACTTAAGTCATAAAGAAATTCATAGGCTGAAAGTCAGAGGCTGGAAAGCAATACTACACGCTCCAGCACCTCAGGAAAAAGCAGAGGTCGCAATCCTGCTCTCAGACTGTCTCAATTTGAAACCAAGAATGATCAGTTGAAAGAAAGAAGACCACTTTATAATCATTAGGGGTAAAATTTGAGAAGAGGTAACAGTCTTAAATATGTACACACCAAACACGGGAGCACCCAACTATGTAAGACAAATCTTAATGGACGTGAAAAAATCTAATATCCAATACCCACAGTCTTAACTGGAGACCTTAAAAACCGCTTACCCCAAAAAGACTGGTCAAACAGACAAAAAATTAGAAAAGAAGTAGCAGACTGAGACAGAGCTCGGATTAAGCAGGCTTAGTGGACACGTATAGAGTGTTCCAGCCAACCACAGTGGAACACGTGTTTTTCTTTCAGCTGCACATGGGTCATTTTCTAAAAGAGACCACATCCTAGTGCATAGGTCATGCTTAAGTATATGCAAGAAAGCAGAAATTATCCCATGCATATCATCTCACCAGAATGCAGTGAAACTGGAAATAAATGACAAAAGAAACCAGAAGAACACCAGAAATACATAGAAATTAAACAACACTCTGCTCACCAACCAATGAGTCACAGATGAAATTGCACAATAAAGTCAACAATGTCTACAATTCAATGAAAATTCAACTACAACTTATCGAAATTTATGGGAAGTGATAAAAGCACTTCTAAGTGGGAAATTTATAGCTGTGAAGTCACACATTTGGAAAACACAATAGGAACAAATAAACACCCTAATGTTGCACCATCAACATCTACAAAAAGAAGAGTAAACCAACTCAAAGCCCAAAGATGGGAAGAAATCATAAACAGAGCAGAAATTCAATTAAATTGAGATGAAGAATAGAGTTCAAAGAATTAACGAATCAAAAAGCTGGTTCTTTGAGAGATTAAACAAAATTGATAAACCCTAATTAACCTCATCAAAAAGAGGAAAGAAAAAATTCGAATACAAGCAATAAGGAATAAACAGGGGGTAATAACCAGCAAGCCAGTGGAAATTCAGAAGATTATCAATAGCTACTTTGAGAATCTTTACTATCACAAACAGGAGACACAGGACAGATGGACAGATTCTTCTAAAGGTACAAATTATCAAACGTAAATCAAGAAGATATTACAACTCTCAGTAACCCAATGACAACCAATGAAATATATTATGTAATAAAAAACCTGACAACAAAGAAAATTCTAGTTCCTGATGCATTCAAACCTGAATTCTAAAGCAAATTTATGGATGATATAAACCCTATAGTCCTGAAACTATTCAAAAAAAAAATTGAAAAGGAAGCAATCCTCTCAAAATAATTCCTGGAGGTAAGTATTGTACTGATACCAAAACCAGGGAAAGAAGCAACTAAAAAAGAGAACTACGGGCCAATCTCCTCCATGAGCATTGATGCAAAAATCCTCAATAAAATCCTAGCATATAGAATAGAGCAAATCATCAAGAAAATTATACACCCTGGCAAGGTAGGATTCATCCCAGGAATGCCAGGATGGTTCAATATGCACAAATCTATAAATTTAATACACTATATCAACAGAATCAAATTAAAAAACCACATGATCAACTCAATTGATGCAGGAAAGACTTTTGACAAAGTGCAATACTCATTCATGTTCAATGTCCTACAGAATATTGGAATAGATGGCCTCTACTTCAATCTGATAAAAGCCATCTTTGAAATCCCAATGCCTAACATAATTCTAAATGGGGAAAAATGAAATCTTTTCTAGGATCTGGTCCAAGTTAAGGACGTCCTCTATCACCACTCCTACTCAGTATAGTTCTAAAAATTAGATAGAGCCATTAGACAGAGTGAGAAATAAAAGCAATAAGAATAGGTAAAGAAGAAGTTAAATTATCATCATTTGCAAATCACACTATACTTTAGTTTGAAAACCCAAAAAATTCCACCAAGAAGCTACTAGAATTGATACACAAATTCAGTAACATAGCAGGATAGAAAGTCAAAGCCCAAATGTCAATAGTATAATTCTACACAGGTAACAAACACACTGAGAGGGAAATTAAAGAAACAATACCTCTTACAACAGCACTGAGGAAAATGAAATATCTTAGAATTAATCTAACTAAAGAAGTCAAAGATCTTTTCAAGGAAAAGTACAGTACTCTGAAAACAAGAGAACATAGAGGATTTCAGAAAATGGAAAAATATTCTCTGCTCCTGGATAGGAAGAACCAATATTATGAAGATGGCCATACTCCTAAAATTGTTGTACAGATTTAATGCAATGCCTATCAAACTACCACCACATACCTCGCAGACATAGAGAAATCATTCCTAAAATTTATTTGAAATGAGAAAATACCTAGAATAGCAAAGGCAATCCTGTCCAACAAAGACAACACTGGAGGCATTACAATTCCTGAGTTGAAATGACACTACAAACATACTGTGATAAAATCAGTATGGTACTGCTAACAAAATAGACTTGAGGATTAATGGAATAGATTAGAACATGCAGAATGCTATACAAACAAAATTATCCAACTCATCTTGGACATAGGTGCCAAACATGCCTAGTGGTGCTGAAAAAACTGGCTCTCTACATGCCAAAAACTAAAACTTGACCCAGGTCTTTCACCTTGCACTAAGCTAAAGTCAACAGGGATTAAAGATCTAAACATTAAAACAGGAACACAAAATCTCCTGGAAGAGAAAGCAGGGAAATCTCTTGAAGACATAGGCATAGGCAATGAGTTTATGAATAAAAATCAAATCACATGGGTAATACTTGAAAAAATTAACAATTGGGATCCCCTCTTATTGAGTTGTTTTGGCAGGTCAAAAGAAATTACCAACAAAGTGAAAAGACAACCCACAAATTTGGAAAAATCTTGACTAATAAGCACTCAGACAATGGTCTGCTCTCTAGAATTTATAAAGAACTAAAAACATTACGGCCTCAAAATTTAAAGACCCCATCCAGAAATGGGCATCTGAAATGAAAATATACTTCTGAGAGGACGAAACTAGAGAAGCAAATAAATATATGAAAAAATGCTCCACATCACTAGATATCCATGAAATGAAAATTAAAACAACACTGAGATACCATCTCATCCCAGACAGTAGGGCTATTATGAGGAAATCACCCAACAACAAACGTTGGAGAGGCTGTGGGGAATAAGGAACCCTTCTCCACTGCTGGCGGGAATGTACACTGTTGAAACCATCATGGAAATCAGTGTGGAGACCCCTTAAAGAGCTAGGACTGGAATAGCCATTGAAACTGTTTATAACCCTACTGGAAATTTTCCCAGAGGAACTGAAAACAACATATCATAGTGATATATGTGTACCCATGTTTATAGCTGCACAATTTGTGATAGCCAAATCTTGGAAACTACCAAGATTCCCATTTCCTGAGGAATGGTTTTAAAAGTTTGGATATTTTTATACAATGGAATATTACTCTGCTCTAAAGAATGATAAACTTGAAGTTTTCATACTTAAGTGGATGCCACTTAAAGATATAAGTAAAATAAACCAGACCCACTTGTGTAAATATCATATGGTCTCCCTAGTATAAGACCTCAAACGAATAAATACAGAAAGGTATAATGCAAATAAAAAGAAAGTAAGAACTTAAGGATTAGACACTGAAGAGAGATCAAGGAGAAAAGATAGGAAATATAACAGGGGCAAAGTCATACATTTATATACACAAGATGGTTAAGGCAATGATCCTGAGAATCTTCAGCATGTTTTTGAAACTAGCCATTACTTGGTAGGATTTTCACGCTGACTGAATATATATGCTTATAAGTGTAAACTAAGCAACTGCACTGAAGATATCAATGGACATAGGTGCCAAGTGTAGTGGTAGGGTCATATTTGGAATGCCTGGCATTCTGGTCTTCTTAATACGTACTGCTTGTCATGACATACCAATTACTGCTATACTGTCTCTCAAATAAATGTTTTTAAAAGAAGCATAATGAAAGAAAACAAGCGACAAGAAAAAAAATGCCACAGGACTTTCCTGCTACAAGGCTGTATATGCTTAGATTTCTAAATTTCTGTGTAAAAGCATGTAACTGTTTATTCCTACTTAAAATTTTTTTTTCATTTTTTTCTTCATATTCTGGAGGGACTTAAAGTTCAACATACAATATTTGATGGAAAATACCTGTTCCATGCTATGCTGTAGATGTTGGATATGCAGAAAGATAGTGAGGTTAAACTCAACTGCCTAAGTTGTAGGGTAATAACAATAAGCTTCTCTTGTGTAGTGTTAACAACCTAAGGTTGCAGATGAAAAATTAGAGAAAAAGAAGGGCTGCAAGGACAGCCAGCATTTTGGTCCTAGCCTTCCAAGGTCACTGAAGACTCAGGACATAAGAGATCCTATACTGTAACATCCTGTATCTCAGTTGTGTCCCCAATTTTCTGATGAAGGAAACTATGGGACCACATAGGAAGGTGATTGATGACGTAAAGTGTGCCTATGGAGAGTAACATGGAGAGAAAACATTCTCTCAGGCTTTCACAGAGAGCAAATTGGTCAAGCAATGGCCGTGACTCACCCACATGGATGACACTGACAAAGGTTCTACAATCTGAAGTACAGGGTTTCAGGATAAATTCTGAGGGGATTTGGCTGATTTTATCAGATACAAAAGTTACATGTTTTGTTATATAGGTCTTGCTTTATCTTGTCTTTACCATCCTGCAGAAAAGTATAAAAACGAAGTGTAAAAAGTAAAGCCATATTAATACGCTGAGCTGCAAAAGGCTCACGTCAACACTTTCTGACATTACCAATCTTATGGAAAACCCACAACTACTATGGACTACTAGACTATATTGGAATATTTTGCTGAGTTCACGCACCTACAATATTTAAATGACAATGGAATGCCCTTCTTTGACAAAACTATTCAAAAAAGGGGGATACAAATGAACTACCGTTTTGTATCTGTATACACAAAATCGGATAGTTATACAGCTACATTCTCTTAATTCAAGGAATAGAGTGATTTGTTCTAATAGTATTTATAGACAGAATATTATGTCTGTCTATAAATACTATTAGAACAAATGCATCTTGTACAATGAATAACCACTAAGACAACAATATGCAATGCATTTGTTATTGAAAGTGTGGCAGTAATCATTTTTTAAACTGTCTCCATGCTATTTTTTTCTCAATAAAATTATTTTAAAAACCATTATATACAAAATTAATTCCCATGAAGTTCCAATATTTTCAGTTAATTTTGGAAATTTATAAAATATATAGATGATTTTGTAAATTTATACAATTATCTAACCCTCTTCATTATTCCATATTAGAATGTTTACACAAGTACAAAATTTATGTTATTCCTGTTTGTAAATAGTCTCTGATCTAGCCAATGACTGATAACGCTTTTTGTCTCTGAAAGTTTGCCTTTAGTGCCAGAAAGATAACTCTGCTGACTAAGCACCTGCTTAGGCCAGTGCAGGGACCCGGTTTTGACCCGGCACCACATGCAGTCCCAGCTGAGCGAGACTCCTGAGACAGGGCAGGGCGGCACATTCCTGTAATCACAGTGCTGGAGAGGCTGAAAACAGGAAGATCACTGTGAGTCCACGCTGCACAGTAAGGCCCCATACCAAATACCTTAAGAAAAGAAGAAATGAAAATAGACCTCACGGGGAAAAGAGAGAAAGCCCCAACTTCTAACTAGAACCAATGCTTCGGAGGTCAGTGAAACTATTTTAGACTTCACTCATATAAAAAAAGACATAATCTAGATGAGCAAAATTCCTCAACTCACATAAACTTCTGATATCCTGCTGGTATTGACACTGATCAAACTTAAAAGGAAGTAGAAAAATGTGCTTCTTATGATCGTCCATTAGCAGAATTCTCCAACAAGATCGTCATAAGTCATATCCAAGGGGCCAAATGATAACATTTAGGATTGCAGTCTATTCAGATTTTTATTTTCCTTGCAGCTTCATTTGCAGAGGTCATATGACTTCTTCTTTTAACCAGATCATTCTCTATGACATAATCCAATCACACTTGATCAAAACTAGATCTGTGCAAATACATTCTTCTATAGCATGGGTTTATCAGTGTATGAGGAAGAGACTACTGTTACTATAAAATTGTTTTTTTCAAATGATTTGTTAGATATAAAGAATCATGTTTTTATTACTGGTTGCTTCATGTTCATTATGCCAAAGCCAACAAGCATGTAGTATAACGGCAGGTTGTTTTCTGTAGTAAGATAAAGCCAGTCATCCAAAATGCTTCCTGTAGAAAGAAAAGCAATATTGAAAGACTCTTCAGAGTAGATGGAGATAGGAATACTCCCCAGGGTAAGATTTTAAACAATATTATAGTATTGAAAAACAGTGTGTGCACATTTTAGATTCTTATATTTAAGTGTGTTTTTAAGACTTCTGTAATGTGTTCAAGAAGTCTTACATGTGAAATGTAAATTTTAAACTTCATCTAATATTTCATGTGTTCATATTTACATTAACATTTTTTCTGTCAAGATTTATCAGTTATCTTCTATATGTCAAAGAATTATTAAGGTGCTGATGAAATCAAAGCCCATGCCTTTAGAGAATTTACTTCCCTTCAGTTTATCTAAGGCTTTGAGAACCAGTTTAGTAAAATATTCAAATACATTATTAATATTATTAAAGGATTTGGCAATTATAAATATCAAATATATTTTCTTCGTGTAATTTGATTCCAACATTTGGAACACCAGGGGGCCCTAGAAAGCATTTATTGGGGATTTGTTCTAAAATGTTAACATCTGCCAACAAGTGGCTTAATATAGAGCGATAGAAGCCAGAAGAGTAAGGGGAGGACAGAAAAAGAGGAGAGCACAGAGAGAAAGAAGAGAAAAAAAATATATAGAATCCACGAGTAGAAAGGTATCTCAGTGTATTATGTCTATCATTTTCATATAGACTTTGAACAATTTTATCAATAAATATTACATAATGTGACTGATTTGTTACTACATTATATTATATTGCTTGCTGATAGATAACTTCATTTGCTTATTACCTGTGTATCCTTTAGACCATATCTTAAATTATTTTGAAGCTTATCTGAATAACATATTCAGTAGCTGAATTACTTTTTAAAATGTATAATGAAACATCAGCAATTTTTAGTTTAAAATGTCATGTGCCAGGGGCTGGGGAGATAGATCAGTGATCTAAGCTCCTGCCTGGCACGCGCAAGGTTCCAAGTTTGATCCCATATGCTGTACTGGTCCCGCTTCAAGCCGGCCATGGAAACACAGAGTGGTGGTGCACGCCTATAATCCCAGCGCTGGGGAGGCTGAAAACAGGAGGATCACTACAAGTCTGACCAGGAGCTTCTCAAACCAGTGCTTATATTAACTTTATTGACAAACATATCTATTTTTTCTGACGTGTAGTCTCATATTCAAAATAAATCGAAGTATAACATGAGGGTAAATTTCTACCTCAGCTACAGTGGTTTTCTCTAAATGAGAATCTTGTCTCATAGATTTTTAGAATGAAACCCAAGAATTGAAAGGACAAATATGTTTTTAGCCATATAAGAATATAAATGACTATTAAAATTATAAAAGGTTTTTCATATGTAAATGATCGATTATCTACCATAGATAAATTTAAATCCAATTTATTATATAAACATATTTTAGATATGCTTTGGCTAGTGTTTTTGAGATTTATAGTATTATCCTGTTCTGTTGTTCTTTTCTAATTCCTTCCTCATGCAATGTATCACTGAAGAAAACTATATGGTTGAGAAGTATCGTGATTCTAAAAATGGAAACACTGCCATTAATATGGTACATACATGTTTCTTTCTGTAGGTGATGTTTTATATATGATGTGACATATATAGAGAGAATATTATATATTATAAATAGTTTATAAATATATATGAGGATGTCATATTGTATAAATATATAATATGAGAATATCATTTGCTTCTGAAGCAGGGCCAAGTGATTTCGTTCAGTGTCAAGTTGGTTTTGGAGCAAAAGATCTCTAATTTTAATGCTTCTGGCTTGGGCATGTGCTAGAGTGTATTCTAATTGGAATCACTAGATTCAAGATGAAACTCTGCATGCAGGAAGCAGAGGTGGTACAATACACTGGAGGGACAAACACCTATCAGTACATGTGAAAAAACCATGTGACTGTGCTGGAAGTGTGGCTCTACCAAGCAGTAGGTGGTAGCTGAGCAACTCACTGTGCTCCGGTTTCTCTCATATTGAAGGGACACAGACTGTATGTCTTAGGAGGTTACTGTACTGTCTGAATGAGTGAAAAGTTGTAAAATGCTTTAAAAGAGCCTGACAACTGAGAAGTGCCACGTCAGCATGTTGTTTGTTTCTGACTTTATTTTTGTTAAGTGATCAATTGTAAGTAGCTCAGAAGACCTTTATCTGGTTCATTTTATGTTATTAAAATTGTAGATTTAATTATAAACTACTGTGTTCTTTCGGTTTGTTGTGCCATAATTTCTTCTATGTTCCAAAATAATTAAAATAATAAATATTCAGTCTTTTAAATTACTGTTATGTTTTTGAATTGATATATCAGTTAATAAATTGGAACTCAAATGGATGATTCTTTATCCTCATGGAAGTATGTTGTTAAGTCACCTTTAGGTTTTAGATTCATTATTTTTTGAATTAAGGCAGTTTCTTAAAAATGCCCTTTTTATTAATATATTATAATATAACGTTTAGGTTATCTATCATATCATAAATATTCTTTTTTTGGTGCAGGGTCTCACTACATAGCCCACATTTATAATGATCCTCCTGATTTCTGCCTCCCAAGCGCTGGGATTACAGATGCACACCACTGCGCCCAGACTCCATCGCTGACAGGCGCGGCATGTGGAGCCAGGGATCGAACCCTGGCCCCTGCGCTTACCTAAGCAAGGGCTTAGTCCCTGAGATATACCGCTGGCCCTATAAATATTCTAAAAATTTACTTCTAAGAATATTGTTTATTAAAAAATCTGGATGTGTTTATGTAATCTGATACAAAGTAAGATACTATTTTAATCTCTAACAAGAAAGAGTATTTACACCTCAGTTTGTGGATACTTAGAAGAATGCTCTTTCCTCCCCTGTTGATGAAATCTTTATAGTTTGCTGTTCTCTTCATTGGATGACTAAATACTCAAAATCCATCCATATTTTTAAGAAGACTTTTGTTTCATTTTTCTATAATTTTAGTTTCTGCTAGACCGGGTCCCAGACAGTAACAGCCTGACCATGGGGGAGATGAAGATTCCTGGCCCATAAGAGCCAACACAAAGAGGGAGGAGGAGTGTTTCACTGCATGAATGTACCACAACTTGTCATTTCAGTATGTATAGGCAGCTAAGCAGCTACAACTATGGCATTAGATCACAAATGAAAATGCTGCTAAGGTTTTAGGAGCATATTAGTATTTTGTGTCTCTATTTGGAATTAATGCAAGGTTTTTTGTCCTTGGAAATATTTGTACTTTAAAGTGGTTAATCTTTTGATCACCAGCACCACGTGCCAAGCATGCCACGTCCCCAGGTACACTGAGCCAGCCACCGAGACCAGGAGTGGTGGTGCATGCCTGTAATCCCAATGCTGGGGAGGCTGAAAACAGGAGGATCACTATGAGTCTGAGCTGTGTAGTGAGTCCTTATACCAAATACATTAATAATAATAATAATAATGGTAATAATAATAATAATAATAATAATGTGGTTAATCTTTCTTTCTTATAATGGCTATTCATTATAATTAAGAACTACTCGATATGTTGATGTACCAATTCTGCATGAATGAATGTATTCATTATACAACACAAAAATGTGCAAACAAAAATAATTGAATAAAAATGAAGACTATTCATAAACACTGCTAGCCTCTAATCATTAGTATGTCTCTAAATGGGCAAATCTCTCCCCGAGTTGAGAAATACTAATCATTTGAATGTTAGGGTTGGGATATGCATTACTTTTATTTAGTAGACAAGTAGAAAGTTCCAAAATATTTTTTCAGTGATTGCCCTAATTTTTAACACTACTAACACTATATAAATGTTTTATTTGACTGAAAATAAAAAAAAAATCTTGTCCTAGGGGCCAGCGAGATAGCTCAGTGGACTAAAGCACCTGCTTAGGTAAGCTTAAGCAAGCACGGAGACCACAGTTCCATCCTCAGCACCACGTGCTGCGCCAGCCCCACCCCCAGGGCTCCTTGAATCGGCCAGAGTCTGGGCATGGTGGTGCATGCCTGTATCCCAGCACTGGGGAGGCTGAAAGCAGGAGGATCACCGTGAGTCCAAGCTGTGTAGTGAGATCCTGTAACAACCAAATATATATATTAAACCAACTTATCCTAACTAAATGTTTTTCATTCATATGAACGTAATTTAGCCAAATATGTGGATACTTGGTGTCTTATTTTGAGTATAATTTCTATGTTTTCATGCCTAATGAAGAACCTATTACTGTGCTTATTTGTTATTTGAAGAACCAACTTTTTCAGTGTTTTACTTTTTTTTTCTACTGTTTTACTTTGTGTGAAGATCTTTTTTTGTTATTTTGTTCCTGATTTATTTCCTACAAAGCATTAAGATTTTTTAAAATGGGCCCATTATGAGAATTGAGCTGAGAAATAGCTGGCAAATTATTTGTTTTAATTCTGTGGGACATTTCTTTGGTATATTTTTTCTTTGCTGTGCAGTAACTTTTTTATTTGATATGGTCCATTTTTTGATATTTGGTATTATGTTTTGAAGTATTGAGATTCTCTGTTCTGAAAATCCTTGCCTACAACTGCGCATTAAAGAATTTCACTATTCTGTATCCCAGCAGATTGCTTCTGTTTAATTATTTAGGCTTTTCATCCATTCTGATCTTTGTTTAGTACATGGTGAGATGTATGAGTCTAGATTTGGTCCTTTATATGTGGCTAGCCAGTGTGCCCTGCAAAACTGATTGAAGAAGCTGTCTTTCCTCCAGTGTACTATTTTGGCATGTTATGCAAATATCAAATAGCTGCATGAGCCTTGGGTTATTTCTGTATCCCCTTTACTGTTGCACTGATTCTCATGTATGCTTCTGTGCCAGCACATTTTTTGTTTTTAACCACTCAAGATTTGTAATATAACTTCAAATCTGGGTGATTTAATGCTTATGGATTAGCTTTTGTTACACAGGAATGTTTCATGGTTCTATGTATCTTCTGGTTCCTAAGCTTTTTAGGATTATTTTACTTAAGTCCTATGAGGGATTCTGTTGATACTTTGATAGGTATTGGGTTAAATCTAAATATGAATTTTGGAACTATGGCCATTTTGATAATTTTGGTCCTGCCTATATAGAAATGAGATATCATTTCATTTTCAGATGTTTCATACATAACTCAGTTTTAAGAGTACTATAGTATTATATTTTTATTATAGAGTTCTTTCAATCACTTTGTTAAGTTACTTTCTCAGTATTTTAATTTTTCTTTTATGATTGTGAATGGTACTGTTGTCTTATTCTTTATTCTCAGTAAGTTCATTCTTAGGGTACAGAAATTCTATTCATTTTTGTGTGTGGATGTGGTATCCCATTATTTTGTTGAATTTGTTTATTAATTCTAGGAATCTTTGTTGGAATTCTTTGTTTATTCTACATAGAGAATAATATCCCCTGTTAATAATCATAACTGGAATCTATATCTTTTTCTCAATTTTTTTTCTTGCCTCAGTGCTCTGTTAAATGTTTCATGTTCTATGATGAATAGAAACACTGACCTTGGAAATCCTTATCTCATTTCTGATTTTGAAGGAAAGCTTGAGATTTTCCCTATGTAATATGATGCTGGCAGTAGGTTTGTCAAAAATGACTTTTCAGATTGAAATGAGGTTCCTTCTTTTCTATTTTCTTCGGATTAGTTTTTCTTAAACATTAAGTATCATTTTCTCTTGTTAATTTTTTTTGTTTGCATGAAGATAGTCCTGTGATTTTTTTCCTTGCTTCTGTTTATGTGATGTCCTACATATACTCACTTGTGTATACTGATGTATTTTTAGTCAATGAGTATAATCTTTTTGATGATTTGTTGTATTCTCTTGCCAGTATCTTTTTGAGATTTTTTTTCCATGTTCATTGAAAAGATTGGCCCGTAGTTCTGTTTGTTGGTTTCATCCTTGTCTTTTGGAATCAAGACAATGCTATCTTCTAGGAAAGACTTTTGGAATGCTGCTTGCCTTTGAATTTTGTTAAAGTGTTTGAGGAGAATTAGAGTTTGATCTTCCCTAAAGTTTTTTTGTAGAATTCAGAAATGAATCCATTTGGCCATGGGCTTTTGCTAGTTTGTAGGATTTTTACTACTCATTCAATTTCATAGACTCTTAATGGAATATTTAGGATTTTTATGAATGTTTGCTCAGTTTTCATAGTTGATATGTAATTAGGAATCTATCCATTTCTTCTGATTTCTCAAATTTATTTATTTATTTATTTATTTATTTATTTATTTATTTATCCCAGTACAGGGTCTCGCTATGAAGTTCAGGCTTGTAGTGATCTTCCTTGCTTCAGCCACCCTAGTGCTGAGATTATAGTTATGCACCAGCATGCCTGGGGCTCTGGGGCTGGCACTGCATGTGATACTGGGGAGTGAACTTGAGACCTTGTGCTTGCCAGGCAAGTGCTTATGCCACTGAACTATTTCTCCAGCCCTGCACTTCGTTGATATACTGGTTTGGGACATAGTTGCAAACAATCTTCTATAGATAGGCAGTATCCATGGGGATTTCACCTCTTTCATTTCTAAGTGCATTAATTTGAGTCTTTTCTTTTTATTTACCTTTTCTTTCTTCTGTTTGATTTTGCTTTTGTCTTTGTTTTTGTAAGGTTGACTATTCTTTCAAAGATCAAGCTCTTCATGTCACTTGTTATGTGCATGCTTTTGTGGTTTAATTTCATTAATTTTTACCAGGAGCCTTATCATTTTTTCTCTGCATTTTCCTTGTATTTGGATGGCTGCACTCTCTCCAGGACCTTGAGGTGCAGCACTAGGTTATTTTTGTAGGATTGCTGTGTTGGGCTGAAGTAGGTGTTGACAGCTGTACTCTTTCCGCTTACTATTGGGCTCACTGTATCCCACGAGGGCAACTAATGTGTACTGGATTTTTCTTTAATTCAAAGAACTGTGTTATTTATTCCTTGATTTATTCTTTGATCCATTGATTATTGAAACATGTGATTGGATTAACTTAAATTTTGTGGGACTATTTTGCCATAGAAGTTTAGTTTGATTATATTATGATCACCTAGTACACATGGTATAATTCTGATTATTTTGTATTATCTTACTGACTCCTAAATGGTCTATTTTGCAGACAGTTCCGTGTGCTGATGAGAAGACTGTGTATTCTCTTATTGAGTGGAAAACTATGTATATACTTACCAAGACCTTATGTTTGAAACTTTGATTGAATGCTGATATTTATTTGCTTAATTTTTTGTACAGTCCATCTGTTTTCATTTAATTTTAGACTAAAGTTTTGGATTAGTTTCTATACTCATACAGTACTAAAATTTAACAAATACCTCATTAAGCAAGTCAGCTATCCAATGGGATAAAAAGCAAAAGGAACTATGATGTGTGTTATAGACATACTGTCTTAGTTACTTTCTCAGTGCTGAGACAAAATACCAAACACTGAAAGTTGAAGGAGTTAAGGTTTATTTGCCTCATGGTTTTTAGGGGTTTTAGTCCTCAACTGGCTGGTACCAAGGCAAAGTGGCATAAGAGACAGACATCACAGAGAAGAAACAGCTCATGATGGGAAGAATGTAGCAAAGCAAGCAAGGGACATTAACAGGTTCTTTCTGTACCTTTATACTTTCTCTAAGCTACTGGGATTAGGATGTTGCCTAACCAATCAGAGGACTGATTTAATAATTGCACATTTTTAATCTCAGCATCATAATCTCTAGATTCCACCATCTCTGAAGAAGCTCTACTTGCAAGTGCATGAATCTTTTGGGAAAATTTGATATAAAACATAATATGCACCATGTCCCCACAATGAACATACTTATTATGCACTACAAACAGGCAATACAAAAAAGACCAAGGAGGAGGTGTTGGATAAATGGCAGGAAGGGGATGGAAAAAGTGGTGCATAAAAACCATTAAGACAAGGAATGAGGCCAGTGAGATAGCTCAGCAATCTAAAGCACCTGTTTAGGCAAACTTAGGCAAATGGAGGGACAGCTGTTCAATCCCCAGCACCACATACCCCAACAGCCCTACCCCCAGGGCAGGCTGAGCTGGCCACAGAATCTGGGCATAGTTGTACAAATATGTAATCCCAGTGCTGGGGAGGCTGAAAATAGGAAGATCCCTATGAGTCTGAGCTGCATAGTGAGACCCTGCTACAACCAAATACAATAATAAAAAATGGCAAGTACAAATAATAATTCCACATTCTGAATTTAATAATTATGTATTACAAATATGAACTAATATTAAAGTAAGAAAATGAGTAATAAAACAAAAAATTATATGTCAAAATTTGAGACCACTGACATCTTCCATGGCAGCCGAGTAGTCATTCAAATATAGATCAAGGGGTATAGCATAGTATATTCAGAATGTAATTGTATTTTACATAGTAATTAATTGAATCTCCTAACAACTTCCAAATACACTAGAGTGCTCTATAGATACCATACACTTAAAGTGATACACTTTCACTTGTCAATCTGTGTTTTATGAAACAGCAATCTCTGCCTTTTGAAATACTTAATTGAATCTAAGTGAAAATTCCAGTATGCATAACCAAGTAACTATTATTATTGATCCAGACAATAGGTGCGTTGAATGATGCATTTATTTTTGCCAGCTCAGCCCACCTGGGTGCAGGGCTGGCGCTGCATGTGGTGCCAGGGATCGATCCACAGTCCCTGAGCGCTTGTCTAAGATTGCCTAAGCAGGCGCTACATAGTTATGTAGCTGTTCATATGGGAATTTTCACTTAGATTCAATTAAGTACTTCAAAAAGCAGAGATTTCTGTTTCATAAAATATAGATTGACAACTGTGTTTTAAAGATGTATCGTTTTAAGTGTATTTTATCTATCTAGCACTGTAGCATATTTGGAAATCGTTAGGAGATTCAACTAATTACTATGTAAAATACAATTAAATTATAAATATACTATGCTACATCCCTTAATATATATTTGAATGACTACTCAGCCACCATGGAAGATGTCAGTGGTCATATATATATATATATATATATATATGCATCTTGTCCTCTGAATAGCTA